>NC_047118.1:91278040-91305671 GCF_902500255.1 Thalassophryne amazonica
GCTGAGACTTTGATTCATGCGTTTGTCTCTTCTAGGTTGGACTATTGTAATGCTCTATTCTCTGGCTTACCACAGTCCAGGATCAGGGGTCTTCAATTGGTTCAGAATGCTGCTGCCAGACTTTTGACACGGAGCAGAAAGTTTGACCACATTACGCCAATCTTGGCGTCCCTGCACTGGCTTCCTGTTTCTGCAAGATCGGATTTTAAAGTACTGATTTTACTTTATAAAATTATTCATGGACTTGCACCTCCCTATTTGGCTGACTTGATAAGCCCCTATGTACCAGCTCGGGCCCTGCGTTCTCAGGGTGCAGGACTTCTGTGTGTTCCCAGGGTGAATAAAAAGTCTGCCGGTCACAGAGCTTTTTCCTGTCGTGCCCCAGCTCTGTGGAACGATCTGCCGGCACACATTCGGCAGTCGGACACTGTGGAGACCTTTAAATCACGTTTAAAGACTCATTTATTTTCCCTGTTTTATCATTAGTGTTATGATGTGTTTTTAATCTTTCCTTTTACTGCTGTCTTTCTTTTATGGTTGTTTTTATTGTTTTAAATTTTTGTTTTTTATGTTGTGAAGCGCCTTGAGACGATTTTGTCGTGAATTGGCGCTATATAAATTAATAAATTTGATTTGATTTCCATTGTTAGTCATAAGCAATTATGTATATTTTCCTGTTCAGATACTGTATAATTTGAGCGGCATGGTCATAACTGGTATTCAACTCAACTCCTTATTGGACAGGCCCTATATTTTTAACAAGCTGTTTATTTTGCTTGCAGAATTTTCTCAAGTTAGTTATCAGTGAGGTATGCCACAATGGTGAAAGCAGATCAGACAAAAATGATTAATCCTCTGTACCCACTGCTATTTGTGTAAAGGGCCTTTCACACCACATGCTTTGGAAGCGTCACAAATCGGTCTAAAAAGCATTATTTTCAATGAAACGCGCTGCTTTTTAGAGGCGTCAGAAGCATTGCGTCAAAAGCCGAGCTAAACTGATGTTTCTTCCACGAATGTGCGCATTGCCGCTTGTCAACAAGATGACACGGTCAAAGTTCAACCCAATCCAACTTTCGCCGCTCTGAACTGTGATATAGCTTTGCACTGTCCAGTAGAAACAACGCGTCGGATCCAAACTCAGAAGATTGGGGCAGAAACCACTGATCTCTACAAAACAGAAACATGTCACAAGACTGCTCATTTATACATAGCATCCTAGCAAATGTTTTTTTTAAACTCAAAATTAATTTAATTGCTATATTAAAGCTTTTTCGTGGTTCATCGACGCACATACAACATGGCAGTCACTCAGCTTTCGTCTGGAAAAAAATCAGAGCGAAAATCTCCGCCCCGTTGCCACATGTGGCAGTCAGTAATGGTTACTTTTTTAGACCAAGCAGAGGGGAAAAAAAATATGGAATCACTCAATTCTGAGGAAAAAATTATGGAATCATGAAAAACAAAAGAACGTTCCAACACATCACTAGTATTTTGTTGCACCACCTCTGGCTTTTATAACAGCTTGCAGTCTCTGAGGCATGGACTTAATGAGTGACAAACAGTACTCTTCATCAATCTGGCTCCAACTTTCTCTAATTGCTGTTGCCAGATCAGCTTTGCAGGTTGGAGCCTTGTCATGGACCATTTTCTTCAACTTCCACCAAAGATTTTCAATTGGATTAAGATCCGGACTATTTGCAGGCCATGACATTGACTCTGTGTCTTTTTGCAAGGAATGTTTTCACAGTTTATGCTCTATGGCAAGATGCATTATCATCTTGAAAAGTGATTTCATCATCCCCAAACATCCTTTCAATTGATGGGATAAGAAAAGTGTCCAAAATATCAACGTAAACTTGTGCATTTATTGATGATGTAATGACAGCCATCTCCCCAGTGCCTTTACTTGACATGCAGCCCCATATCATCAATGACTGTGGAAATTTACATGTTCTCTTCAGGCAGTCATCTTTATAAATCTCATTGGAATGGCACCAAACAAAAGTTGTGCTTTTCTTTAGCCCATTGTAACCTTGTTTTTTTTTCTGTTTAGGTGTTAATGATGGCTTTCGTTTAGCTTTTCTGTATGTAAATCCCATTTCCTTTAGGCGGTTTCTTACAGTTCGGTCACAGACATTGACTCCAGTTTCCTCCCAGTTTCCTTCATTCCTAACCCTAACCCTTGATGCAGGTGTTAGTTTTGGGGATGAAAATTTACAGGGTGATTCCATAATTTATTCCTCAGAATTGAGTGAGTCCATATTTTTTTTTCCCTCTGCTTGGTCTAAAAAAGTAACCGTTACTGACTGCCACAATCTTTTTTTTTTCCTGATTTCTTATAGTGTTTCTTAAAGCCAGAAAGTTGCCATTTGAAATGACTTTAGTTTTGTGTCATGTCTGTGATCTGCTTTTTTTTCTACAAAATTAAACAACTGAATGAACATCCTCCGAGGCCGGTGATTCCATAATTCTTGGCAGGGGTATAATCTATGACACTCATGGGTTATGTCACCCTGTAAATTTTCATCCCCAAAACTAACACCTGCATCAAATCAGATCTGCTCATTAGTCTGCATCTAAAAAGGAGTGATCACACCTTGGAGAGCTGTTGCACCAAGTGGACTGACATGAATCATGGCTCCAACACGAGAGATGTCAGTTGAAACAAAGGAGAGGATTATCAAACTCTTAAAAGAGGGTAAATCATCACGCAATGTTGCAAAGATGTTGGTTGTTCACAGTCAGCTGTGTCTAAACTCTGGACCAAATACAAACAACATGGGAAGGTTGTTAAAGGCAAACATACTGGTAGACCAAGGAAGACATCAAAGCATCAAGACAGAAAGCTTAAAGCAATATGTCTCATAAATCAAAAATGCACAACAAAACAAATAAGGAATGAATGGGAGGAAACTGGAGTCAACGTCTGTGACCGAACTGTAAGAAACCGCCTAAAGGAAATGGGATTTACATACAGAAAAGCTAAACGAAAGCCATCATTAACACCTAAACAGAAAAAAACAAGGTTACAATGGGCTAAGGAAAAGCAATCGTGGACTCTGGATGACTGGATGAAAGTCATATTCAGTGATGAATCTCGAATCTGCATTGGGCAAGGTGATGATGCTGGAACTTTTGTTTGGTACCGTTCCAATGAGATTTATAAAGATGACTGCCTGAAGAGAACATGTAAATTTCAACAGTCATTGATGATATGGGGCCGCATGTCAGGTAAAGGCACTGGGGAGATGGCTGTCATTATTTTGGACACTTTTCTTATCCCATCAATTGAAGGATGTTTGAGGATGATGAAATCATTTTTCAAGATGATAATGCATCTTGCCATAGAGCAAAAACTGTGAAAACATTCCTTGCAAAAAGACACATAGAGTCAATGTCATGGCCTGCAAATAGTCCGGATCTTAATCCAGTTGAAAATCTTTGGTGGAAGTTGAAGAAAATGGTCCATGACAATGCTCCAACCTGCAAAGCTGATCTGGCAACAGCAATCAGAGAAAGTTGGAGCCAGATTGATGAAGAGTACCGTTTGTCACTCATTAAGTCCATGCCTCAGAGACTGCAAGCTGTTACAAAAGCCAGAGGTGGTGCAACAAAATACTAGTGATGTGTTGGAGCGTTCTTTTGTTTTTCATGATTCCATAATTTATTCCTCAAAATTCAGTGAGTCCATATTTTTTTTCCCCTGTGCTTGGTCCAAAAAAGTAACCGTTACTGACTGCCACAATTATTTTTCCTGATTTCTTAGTGTTTCTTAAAGCCAGAAAGTTGCCATTTGAAATGACTTTAGTTTTGTGTCATGTCTGTGATCTGCTTTTTTTTCTACAAAATTAAACAACTGAATGAACATCCTCCGAGGCCGGTGATTCCATAATTCTTGCCAGGGGTATAATCTGTGACACTCATGGGTTATGTTGTTATAATGTAGACATATCAAAATCAATCTAAAACAACTTAATACAAGAAACAAGTCATTAATTTCCATATTTTCAGTTTAATTTCTTCAGTGATTTCCTCCAGAACTATGTGCCAAACTAGAAGCACTCAGAGTGCAAACCTTCCCAAGGCCATTAGGTCACTGACGCCATAACATCTACACGCCGTGGAATCATTGAACCTAAAAAAGTCTAACAGTGATGTTTGCTCAGTAGTAAAAAAAAGCTTCATCTGCTGTGACTGGATAGCATGTATCCTTAGCGCTTGGCATCACAGTTTATTGCAACTTGCACCTTTCCCAGAAGCTACTGTCATCTGAGCACTGATATTGATATTGCATGTGCTTATAGACAAAAACAAATTAGACAAAATTCAATTTATTATTCAACTAAACTGCAAATATATGAATTTTTTAACATTTATGAAACACTTCTCTAAACAAGGCCATAGGGTCACTGACCCTAAAGAGATTCCCTCCTTGGCACAGTGGTCTATTCATTAATTCAGTGTTAACAACCAAAACTATAATACATACACTTTTCTTTATATTTGACATCCTTGACCATGAAAACATACCACAAGAACTTGGAATCACTTTTATGTCTTTATTAGTTCAAAAGTTATTGTACAAAAACGATTTTTCGGTAATGGCGGTTTTCTTCTGGATCTAGCTCCATAACATTTGAAGCTACATCAAATCTGATGACACCTTACTGAATCAGTACAGATTCAGCTACAATTTGGTGTTAGTTGTGCATCTCTAGCTTCATTTGTCACCTCACACTGACACATTTTCTATTTTCCCTATATTTTTGCATATTCTGGATCACCAGATCCAGAATCCGGATCCGATCATCACCAAACTTTGTTGTTTGATAGAACATTTGACTATGTTACACCCTAATTTTTTTCAAGCCTTTCTGCCTTGTTTTTGTGGAGTTAGAAACTAGAATGTCAAAATTCCCCCTATTCCGCAATGGTGAAGTATCCTTTAAAAAATTCCTGGATCCGGATCGTGATCCAGATCACCACTAAAATTTAATCACTTGTTCCTCTTGTCATTTCCAACTACTCCACAAAATTTCATCAAAATCCATTCAAAACTTTTTGATTTATCCTGCTGACATCGGACAGACAAACAAACAAACGCGACCGAAAACATAACCTCCCTGGCGGAGGTAACTAGAAAACTGCTGCATCCTAGTAAGAGCAGAATACTACTGGAATGAATTTGAATGAGGAAAGTTGGGTTTTTTTTTCTCACTAAATGGATGCTGCACTCACTGCAGTTTATTGTCTGGAATAGTCCCAGATTGCATTTCAGAGCTTCTAAAATTCAAACATTTTCATGCAGGTGGTGTTGGGGGGTAATCTTGGGTTTCAGCTTGTTTTTGTTTTTCACCACTTTCATCCCTGAATATGTCAATCGTGAGTCACTTTTGTGCAGATTAAAGTTACTAACTGGGACTCCTGTCTTGTTGTGAGAAAGAAACGAGAATCGTCCTCTGTTCTGTTCACACAGCTCCAAACGCTGCGAGTTCAGTCGGAATTAATAACTTCAAAGTGAAACGCCGTTTAAATCAAATGACACCTTTTCAAATGTTGTAATGCAAACAAACCGCAATCGATCAAAATGTTTTTTTCCCTCCCAAAATGAGACGTCCTGCACTGACGTGCAGCAGCTGGCTGAGCTCAGCTCAGAGGTATGGAGAGACATTTATGTCATAATGTCTGAAAGGAAAAGCTTTTGACAAAAACTACAGATTTTATTTATTTTTACTTATGTCCAGAGATCAAGGATCCAGTGACCAATTTAAAATGTTGACATAGAAAACCGTAAAGCCTACTTTTAGTACACAGAAAATTCACAAGAGGTATCGATAAGGAATCGGATCAATAAGCAGAATTGATAATGGCATCAATATACTCCTGATAGCCTCGCTCCTCGTCTCCCCCGCCTCTTTGTCTTCCCCCCTCCCTCCCTCCCTCCCTTCCCAGTCCTGAGATGTTGACTGTGGGACCATGAGACTCTGGTGGACTGATTCAGGACTGGGATCCCCCCCAGGATGGACAGATAAGGCCTGTCTGGCGCCTCACGGTGGCCTTCTGGGCTGTCTGTCTGGACACTGGACACATCCAAGTCTCAGCTGTCGTCTGTTATGACTGTTTTTCTGTGCTGTGGGTTTTTTTTTTGCTCTCCAGTTGGTGCTGCGTGAGTTCAACGCATGAGGCTGGTCAGGGTTTGCTCAGTCCTGCTCGTAACCTAGGGCAGGGATATACATCTGGAGCTGGTCCCCGGGCGCCAAAAAAGGCGACCTCTGCTCCTAACTGGCAATTAGGATGGGTAAAAATGCAGTAAACACATTTCATTTTGCAGGGAACTTGTTCGTATGTGCATATGACAACTCCTTTTGAATCCTTTGAATATCTATAAAATCTTATCAGTACCCATCCCTACTCTTCACTGCCATTTCTTCAGACCTCCTTGCTCCTCCACGGCACTGCAGCATTGGCACCCCATTCTGCTTCCCTATTTGGCTGTTTCAGAGCCAATCTTTCTTGACGCCTGTCCTTACAAAAAACAAATAACTAATCTTTATAAAAACAACACTGTATCATCACAACAAAATCTAATGGCAGTAAGTTAATTAATTTGGTAGTACTTAAAATGGGACTCATTATTTTGGGATTTTTACAATCAGTACAAATGTTAGAAGAGCTTTATGAACTGCACGGGAGAGATAATATAAGAAAGAACTGTACAGAGACAAATGATAAAAAAAAAAAAAAAAAAGATTCTTGGAATAGTAACGTGAACCTAGCAATAGTAGCACCAGGCTCTTTTGCTGCTAAGGAATATGGCATACTTAGGTTGGACTCACCACTATCTCACTACGACTATCTAACATAACTAATCACATTGTAGAATTTATGAATAGGTGAGAGTACAGTATGTTCAGAATAATAATTGTGCTATGTGACTAAAAAGATTAATCCAGGTTTTGAGTATATTTCTTATTGTTACATGTGAAACAAGGTACCAGTAGATTCTCACAAATCCAACAAGACCAAGCATTCATGATATGCACACTCTTAAGCCTATGAAATTGGACTATTAGTAAAAAAAAAAAAAAAAAAAAGTAGAAAAGGGGGTGTTAACAATAATAGTAGTGTGGCATTCAGTCAGTGAGTTTGTCAATTTTGTGGAACAAACAGGTGTGAATCAGGTGTCCCCTATTTAAGGATGAAGCCAGCACCTGTTGAACATGCTTTTCTCTTTGAAAGCCTGAGGAAAATGGGACGTTCAAGACATTGTTCAGAAGAACAGCGTAGTTTGATTAAAAAGTTCACAGTGAAGACAGTGAAGCATGGTGGTGCAAGCATCATGATATGGGCATGCTTCTCCTACTATGGTGTTGGGCCTATATATCACATACCAGGTATCATGGATCAGCATGGATATGTCAAAATACTTGAAGAGGTCATGTTGCCTTATGCTGAAGAGGACATGCCCTTGAAATGGGTGTTTCAACAAGACAATGACCCCAGGCACACTAGTAAACCAGCAAAATCTTGGTTCCAAACCAACAAAATTAATGCCTTGCAGATGTGAAGAAAGCATGAAAAACTGTGGTTATACAACTAAATACTAGTTTAGTGATTCACAGGATTGTAGCGTCAACAGCAGATGCTACTGTCATTTTGAACACCCCCTTTTCTACTTTTTTTTTTTTACTAATTTCCCAATTTCATAGCCTTAAGAGTGTGCATATCATGAATGCTTGGTCTTGTTGGATTTGTGAGAATCTACTGAATCTACTGGTACCTTGTTTCCCATGTAACAGTAAGAAATATACTCAAAACCTGGATTAATCAATCAATCAATTTTATTTATATAGCGCCAAATCACAACAAACAGTTGCCCCAAGGCGCTTTATATTGTAAGGCAAGGCCATACAATAATTACGTTAAAAACCCCAACGGTCAAAACGACCCCCTGTGAGCAAGCACTTGGCGACAGTGGGAAGGAAAAACTCCCTTTTAACAGGAAGAAACCTCCAGCAGAACCAGGCTCAGGGAGGGGCAGTCTTCTGCTGGGACTGGTTGGGGCTGAGGGAGAGAACCAGGAAAAAGACATGCTGTGGAAGAGAGCAGAGATCAATCACTAATGATTAAATGCAGAGTGGTGCATACAGAGCAAAAAGAGAAAGAAACACTCAGTGCATCTTGGGAACCCCCCAGCAGTCTAAGTCTATAGCAGCATAACTAAGGGATGGTTCAGGGTCACCTGATCCAGCCCTAACTATAAGCTTTAGCAAAAAGGAAAGTTTTAAGCCTAATCTTAAAAGTAGAGAGGGTGTCTGTCTCCCTGATCTGAATTGGGAGCTGGTTCCACAGGAGAGGAGCCTGAAACCAGATAGCATAGAAACAGTTTTGTTTTATTGGGGGGGGATACCAGTCAGTATCTGATGTGACCACCGTTTGCCTCATACAGTGCAACACATCTCCTTCGCATCATCCGTGAAGAGAACACCTCTCCAACGTGCCAAACGCCAGCGAATGTGAGCATTTGCCCACTCAAGTCGGTTACGACGATGAACTGGAGTCAGGTCGAGACCCCGATGAGGACGACGAGCATGCAGATGAGCTTCCCTGAGACGGTTTCTGACAGTTTGTGCAGAAATTCTTTGGTTATGCAAACCCATTGTTCCAGCAGCTGTCCGAGTGGCTGGTCTCAGATGATCTTGGAAGTGAACATGCTGGATGTGGAGGTCCTGGGCTGGTGTGGTTACACGTGGTCTGCGGTTGTGAGGCTGGTTGGATGTACTGCCAAATTCTCTGAAACGCCTTTGGAGACGGCTTATGGTAGAGAAATGAACATTCAATACACGAACAACAGCTCTGGTTGACATTCCTGCTGTCAGCATGCCAACTGCACGCTCCCTCAAATCTGTGGCATTGTGCTGTGATAAAACTGCACCTTTCAGAGTGGCCTTTTATTGTGGGCAGTCTAAGGCACACCTGTGCACTAATCATGGTGTCTAATCAGCATCTTGATATGGCACACCTGTGAGGTGGGATGGATTATCTCAGCAAAGGAGAAGTGCTCACTATCACAGATTTAGACTGGTTTGTGAACAATATTTGAGGGAAATGGTGATATTGTGTATGTGGAAGAAGTTTTAGATCTTTGAGTTCATCTCATACAAAATGGGAGCAAAACCAAAAGTGTTGCGTTTATATTTTTGTTGAGTGTAGTTTTTCAGCATCACTCTGAGACAAGACCTTTCTAATTTTAGAGCTATTGCGTAAATGCAAAAAAGCAGTCTTACATATTTGTTTAATATGCGCATTGAATGACATATCCTGATCAAAAATGACTCCAAGATTTCTCACAGTATTACTAGAGGTCAGGGTAATGCCATCCAGAGTAAGGATCTGGTTAGACACCATGTTTCTAAGATTTGTGGGGCCAAGTACAATAACTTCAGTTTTATCTGAGTTTAAAAGCAGGAAATTAGAGGTCATCCATGTCTTTGTAAGACAATCCTGCAGTTTAGCTAATTGGTGCGTCCTCTGGCTTCATGGATAGATAAAGCTGGGTATCATCTGCGTAACAATGAAAATTTAAGCAATGCCGTCTAATAATACTGCCTCAGGGAAGCATGTATAAAGTGAATAAAATTGGTCCTAGCACAGAACCTTGTGGAACTCCATAATTAACCTTAGTCTGTGAAGAAGACTCCCCATTTACATGAACAAATTGTAATCTATTAGACAAATATGATTCAAACCACCGCACCGCAGCGCAGTGCCTTTAATACCTATGGCATGCTCTAATCTCTGTAATAAAATTTTATGGTCAACAGTATCAAAGCAGCACTGAGGTCTAACAGAACAAGCACAGAGATGAGTCCACTGTCTGAGGCCATAAGAAGATCATTTGTAACCTTCACTAATGCTGTTTCTGTACTATGATGAATTCTAAAACCTGACTGAAACTCTTCAAATAGACCATTCCTCTGCAGATGATCAGTTAGCTGTTTTACAACTACCCTTTCAAGAATTTTTGAGAGAAAAGGAAGGTTGGAGATTGGCCTATAATTAGCTAAGATAGCTGGGTCAAGTGATGGCTTTTTAAGTAATGGTTTAATTACTGCCACCTTAAAAGCCTGTGGTACATAGCCAACTAACAAAGATAGATTGATTAATCTTTTGAGTCACATATCACTACTATTATTCTGAACACTACTGTAATTACTTACAAAACAAACTCATGAACGAGGATTTGCAGACTGGGATCCTCCCTTGACCTCTGTTCAGAACGGAGTTCTCCACCATCATGTCTCTAACGTTTTGCTGGGCGGGATTTTGCACTTTGGATCTTTTACGTTTAACTGCCTTGACATCCATGTATGACAGCAGCGTAGCATCTTGTTTTACCTTGTCTGTAGTAGCGTATAAAGTTTGATTGATGTACGCAATCTCATCTAGGGACAGCGTCGCCACTTGACAGAGATCGGTCATGTTCTATTTCATTCCTACTGACTGCCAGAGGATGGTGCTTAGCACCTGGATAACTACATGTGTGCAGCACAGAGAGGTCGAGAATATATACCAACAAAGTCACGCCATTAGATGTGACCTTGGTGATGTCACTGGTTGTCTTTGTATGCCAGACGCACCCAGTGCTCGTTGCTTTTCTACATTCTCGCATTTCTCTGCGATTGCCTCTCTTGCTTGGCGCCTTGCAAACCACTTTCGGTTGGAGCTACATACACTGCACACGTCCTCCAGAGGCTGCGAGACACAGCTTCACCGTTTTGTATTCTTCAGATTCGCCCGTCGTGAGTACACTTTCCTTGTCAGGTGCGCGCCCTTCGCCGCTGCCTTGCTGGATATTTTCCTCTGTGTACAGCTGAAGTCACTAGCTGCTAGCCGCTAAGCCTTACAGCTGTGTTGTTTTGACAAAGGCTGGCTACTTGTTGTGTCGCTGACCCCGTTAAATACATGGTAGTGTGTCTGAATCACTCCCAAAGTGTGCCAGAATGCATCTCAGTGTGTAGATTTAAAACAATGGGTTGAGGTTTACTTTCCACAAATATCGGTAAGGTTTTTTTTTTTTTTTTTCATACCAACTTTTCTTTATCACTGTTTTACACTGTCATGGTGATAAATTGTCAGATGGAGCTCTCTGTTGCTCAAAGATTAAAGCTACTTTATGCAAGTTTGCAAGTTTTGACTTTTACAATACAAAAAAGGCAAATCTTGAATTATTGATTTAGTTCCACTTTGATCTCTGAGGAAGGGTCCATCATATGGAGAAAACGGCCCACTACTTCAGGCACTGAGGGGCCATTAGCTCAGACCACCTTTTTGAAATGTAAATAACTGATTTAAGATTTTTTTTTTTCATTTCACTTGAAGTGTGTCTCCAGAGAATTTCAAACAACAGTTGAAATCTTTGAGCTGTATTTAAAGTAATTGTATGCTTTTTTTTCTTCTTCTTCTCTGATACTGGGAGAAGGATTTCCTTGTCCTGTGGCTGGTGTGAGGACGTGGAGAATGGCATTTGAGTTTAGTCTGACTGTGAAAGTGGTCTTTTTCTGATCGTGTGGTGGATGAATTCATTGTGGTTTGTGTCTTTCAGGTGGATATGAAGCTGGTCAAGGTGTCTGTGATACTACATTTGGTTGGAAGTCGCTGGGGAAAGAGTTGAGACCCAATGATGTGACACCTGAGTTGACTTCTTTTCAGCATGGAAACCGTGCTTCATCTTCTAAAGACATGAGGAAATTGCAGGGTAAATGGACACATTGCTTTTTAAAACCTGAGCTTCATTACAGCGGTTGTAACTTCAGATGTTGTCAAAGCGTCACTGCACTTTTTTGCCCCTCGTCTTTTCTAAAAACTGGAAATCGGCTTGGGACCTGATTTCCCAGTATTTGGCGGGTGGGGGTGGATATTGGGTTCCCATATCCTGTAGAGACCCTGCATGTGATGTCACAGGTCGTGCAGGGCAGTACCACCCACAGCTGCAGGTTTAGCCGGTTACAATACGCTTGGCTGTGAAAACAAGCCATCTCAACTACTGTTTCTTCCATTTTTTTTTTTTTTTTCACTGTTACACCATGAGTAGGGTTAGAAATAGTAAGTTTTTAAAAAAAGCCACTAAAACATTACTCCTTCCGTTAAGGAGGCCATGGGACCACAACAAAAAGTGAGCTGGATTTTTCTCCACAATCACAGCAGCACACAGCATTCAATAAAGTAAATAATGAATAATGTCACAAAGGGTAGAGTTAGAAATAGTGAAATAAAAAAAAATAAACATGCCACAAAAACAATACTGTTTTTGTTAAGGAAGCCACGCACGATGGGACCACAAAAAGAGACTTTTTTTTTTTCTCCACAATCACACAGCAGCACACAACATTCAGTAAAGTTAGTGATGACTAATATCGCAAGGATAGGGTTAGAAATAGTGAAATAAAAAAATAAACGCACCACAAAAACATTAATTGTTTCACTATGGAGGCTGCGAGGGGACCACGAAAACAAGAGGTAGACTCGGCTCGTTTTGTTCTCCCCAGTCGCACAGCAGCGTATGCAACATTCATTAAAGTTCATGACAAACATTTGCACTAAATACTGTTATAAATATGCAAGTCTGCAATCCTTAATTAACTGGTCAAGTCCTGAGTGTACAATTCCAGTGAAGTTGGGACATTGTAAAATGTAAATAAAAACAGAATCCAATGATTTTCAAATCCTCTTCAACCTATATTCAATTGAATACACCACAAAGACAAGATATTTAATGTTCAAACTGATAAACTTTATTGTTTTTGTGCAAATATTTGCTCATTTTGAAATGGATGCCTGCAACACGTTTCAAAAAAGCTGGGACAGTGGTATGTTTACCACTGTGTTACATCACCTTTCCTTCCAACAACACTCAATAAGCGTTTTGGAACTGAGGACACTAATTGTTGAAGCTTTGTAGGTGGAATTCTTTCCCATTCTTGCTTAATGTACGACTTCAGGTGTTCAACAGTCCGGGGTCTCAGTTGTCGTATTTTGCGCTTCATAATGCGCCACACGTTTTCAATGGGCAACAGGTCTGGACTGCAGGCAGGCCAGTCTAGTACCTGCACTCTTTTACTACGAAGCCACGCTGTTGTAACACGTGCAGAATGTGGCTTGGCATTGTCTTGCTGAAATAAGCAGGGACGTCCCTGAAAAAGACGTTGCTTGGATGGCAGCATGTGTTGCTCCAAAACCTGGATGTACCTTTCAGCACTGATGGTGCCATCACAGATGTGTAAGTTGTCCATGCCATGGGCACTAACACACCCCCATACCATCACAGATGCTGGCTTTTGAACTTTGTGCTGGTAACAATCTGGATGGTCTTTTTCCTCTTTTGTCCGGAGGACACGACGTCCATGATTTCCAAAAACAATTTGAAATGTGGACTCATCAGACCACAGCACACCTTTCCACTTTGTGTCTTTCTATTTCAAATGAGGTCGGGCCCAGAGAAGCCAGCAGTGTTTCTGGATGTTGTTGTTTGGCTTTCACTTTGCATGGTAGAGTTTTAACTTGCATTTGTAGATGTAGCGACGAACTGTGTTAACTGACAATGGTTTTCTGAAGTGTTCCTGAGCCCACGCGGTAAGCGGAGAAATCTTCGTTTAAAAATGACAAATTTGCAGCTAAAATTTAGCCCTCTGTGAAAACAGTTTGTACAGCCGTATCATTTCCATGACGTCAAGGACAAGACGACACGCTCCCGCCTTCAGTCCAATCCCGCGTTGAAATTAATTTTATCTGTTAGTAAAGTTACTTATACACGTCCTGGTTTCAACATCCAAAAGTAAGCTGCAATGAATGTGAGATAGAGATCTGTGTGCTCAGATCAGCAACGTCATCTACAGCGGGCGCCGTTCTTCCTCTCCCGCTCTCTGCCTCCGCTGCACTTATTAAGTCTGCGGGCTCATTAACGAGCTCGTTAACTGCCGACGTGGGCCACTCACACCGCCCGTGTCTGCTTTGCAGCCGGTGTTGTGCCAGATTCAGTGCACAACACCGGCATCACCTCTCTGTCTACTGAATGGAGCTGCAGCACACTTGGCACAAGTCCTGAGATTACGCTCACTGTTTTAATGCGAAGCGGCCGGTACACCTGTTACTGCAAGGACAGACTTCTTGCGGCAAAATCCGCAGCACCGCACGTCTCGGCAATCGGAGCCCCAGAGCTCCATGGACTCTGAGAGAGGTTTATATATTTTTAATGACTGGGATTCTTTGCGGGTCTCGCCTCCATATCCCGCGATGGTACCGGAGACAGTAGATTTTCATTGCGACACCACTCAAACGGACGTATGAAAAAGTCCCCCAAAATAATTTTCAAGCACAAATAAAAGAAATGTGTACTCACCAAACGTACCGCGAGACAATATGAAGTTTTAAAAAAAAGTAGATCCTTTCGTATAAGACAAGAAAAAGGTGCAGATGCAAACTGACGTAAATCCACAAATTACAGTTGGCGCAATGCATGCTGGGAGAGGGTCTTGTCCGTGACGTCTCGGCAGTGTCCATGATGAGAGGGACAGTTTGCGGAGGGCTAAATGTTAGCTGTAAATTTGTCATTTTCAAATGATTTCTCCGTTGAATGACAGATCTGGTCTTCCAGATTTACTTTACTACATTCAGAAGGATCTCATGTGTAAATGTAAGTCATTTTTTGTTCAAAAAATCTGACTGCATTTATTTCAATGCAGGTCTACTTTAAATGTTATTTCTAGGGATGTCCATGTGCGCATTGCCGCTTGTCGGCAGGCTGACGCGGTCAAAGTTCAACCCAGTCTTTTTTTTTTTAAAATTGAACAAAAGAAAAACATAAGTTCATCCGGACATTCTCGCACACGCGTGCGGCTGAAACCGATTCCAGAGGAGAAAAGGGAACAAGAGTTGTGCAGTGAATTTGGGAAGAAGAGATGGAATTGTAACCCGGACAGAGGTGGGGTGGGTTAGGCACGCGAAGTTTCTTTGGCAGAACTGCTGTTTGTGTGTTTACGCGCTCAGCCTGACGCCTTGATGGAACAACAAGAGGATGATGGACACTTTCCCACTGAAACTCTTGCTCGGTCATCCTTCCGTGTGCAGCAGGACCCGGTGCTGACCAAGTCCTCAGGACGATGATCTGTCATCTGATTAACAAAAAGAAAAACAAATTGTCCTGTGATCGTTTGTCTGCAAAACGGAGCGAGAGATGGTGTGCACGAGCGCCGTGCACACTCATCACATTTAGGAGCGCGTCTTAGAGTTTCCGTCTTCATTCACATTCACTGCGCTGCTCTGAACTTGTTGAAACCTGATAAAGCATCAGAGGGACACTGAGGGCTGTCAGGATGCAAATGTAAGTTGTTTTTTTTTTTTTCCTTTTACTTTTCAAGTTGACTTTTGAACTTTCGACGCTCTGAGCTGTGACATAGCTTCGCGCAGTCCAATAGGAACGACGTGTTGGGCCAAAACACGGAAGACTAGTGGCAGAAACCACCAATCTGTACAAATGGTAAATGGACTGCATTTATAAAGTGCTTTTCCATCTGCATCAGACGCTCAAAGCGCTTTACAATTATGCCTCACATTCACCCCAATGTCAGGGTGCTGCCATACAAGGTGCTCACTACATACCGGGGGCAATAGGGGATTAAAGGCCTTGCCCAAGGGCCCTCAGTGATTTTTCCAGTCAGGCGGGGATTTGAACCACAGATTAGTGCAGAAACCACATGTCTGAAGAAAAATCCTTGGAAATGTTTTGTTGTTTGTTACCTCAAAATTTCTGCTTACTGTTTAAAAAAGTTTAGAACACTTGTAATTAAAATATCTAAATCAATAAATGGTTCTTTAGAAACTCGGTATCGGCAGATACTCAAACTCAGATGACTCGGAATCGGATCGGGGCCAAAAAAACCTGATTGGGACATCCCTGGTTATTTCTGATGACTCTTCAGATGTGTTTAATGTTGTCTTGGGGTTTGTTGCGTTGTTAACTGTGGTGCCGTCCTGACAGATAGAGGAATGGCGCACTCAGAGGAGTCTCGGCTGGCCAATCTTCTGCGCCGTGTCTGCAGGGAAGATGATCGTGACCGCAGGCTGGTGACTCTCAAACAGCTGAAGGACTTCATCAGTTACAGTGAAAGCAAAGTGGTAAGTCTGAGTGCATCCAGTGAGGAGAGTGTCCTCAGATCTGCTTCAGCAGAGAAAAACCTCCAGATCATTTCCTCCTCTTCTTCTTTGTGTTAAGGATACACAGATTAATTTGTTTGAATGTAACTATTAAACAAATCTACTTTTATTGAACTGTAATGTTTATTCTGGTACCTGCATTTTGTGGTTGGAGTGTGTCGTGCAGACATCCTGAGGGGTTCATGCCAGAATCTGTGATGTCAGAGGCGCTGCTTTAATTTTCTCCTCTAACAAGAAGCCCTGTATTGCTGGCCACCATTTTGTCAGTTCCAGAAGTATGGACACTTGTTGGGTAAAGAAGTGCTGAGGTTAGAGAGGTGGGGCTTATATCCAGAGGATCCTGTCTTTGAGAAATCACTAAGGTCCTTCATCCTCATGCTGCTCCTGGTATGCAGATGGCAGCACACTGACATCTGTGGATGATTGTAGGGCGTCATTGTAAAGCGCTTTGTGGATGGAGACCTGGGTATCACCGTGGCTCAGAGTAGCTGCAGATCTGAACAAGGATGTGTGTAGTCCTGGTTTGTCTTTAGATCACCTCCACAGCGCCTTCTGTCTCTGCTGCTGCATTAGTTTAACTGTCACAGTCTGTCTGTGTAGTTTTGACATCTGCTGCGTGGCGCATTTTGTGGCACGTTTTGCTTCTGTGCAGTCCAGATAGATCAGTTCCTGTACGTTTGTCTGGCTGCAGTATCGCATCCTCACGAGAGATCAGAGTCTCACCGGCTGATGTCTTCATTCCCCCATTTTTCCGCTGTTGTACAAACACGTACTGTCTGTCTGTCACACTCACACAGACGTTTCTTGCTTTATAGATGGATTCATACAACATATAATTGCTTTTGCTGCTGTAAGAGTGCATGTGAGTGCGGATGCGGTATCACACCTGTTACTGTGGTTGCTTTGTGTTCGTGTACATGCACATGATTGTGCACGAATCCGTTGTGGCGCGATCCACCCACATTCTCAGTGATCGTACGCCATCTGTACCTGGCTGTGTGACCGTCTGTCCCTCCCAACTACGTCACGAAGTTCGGCAGTTTCCCCCATTCGACCTGATTCGTGCTCATTCATGTTGCGTGTGAAGGGGCCTTAACATTGATCGTGGGGGAGATATCGACATATAGATACAGTGTCCACAGAATACAAGAGATTTGACTTTTGTTTGAGCTGCACTCTCTCTGTACAACATGTAGAAATGTACACTAAAACACTGAATAATTCACAGTAATGAAATATGCAAGAAAATAAAATCTGCAACAAGAGATAAAAGACTGAGAAAGACAACAGATTGAAGTTGTACATGAGGTGTATGCAGGAGTGAGTTTTTTTGTCAGGTTAAGCTGTTCATCAGTGTGAAAGATACTGTTCCTGTCTGGTTGTTCTGACGTACAGAGCTCTGTAACGTCGACCAGAGGGGAGGAGTTTAAACAGGGTGTGTCCAGGGCGCAAGGGGTCTGCAGAGATGTTTACCAGCTGGCTTCCTGGTCCTGTACCAGTAGAAGTCCTGGATTGAGGGCAGGCTGACTCCCAGACCTGATAGTTGGTTGAAGTCTGTGCCTGTCATGTTTGGAGACAGAGGGAAACCAGACTGGATGATGGCTGTGTAGAAGATGAGTAGTTCCTGGGGCAGGTTGAACTTCCTGGGCTGTCTGAGGAAGTGCATCCTCCGCTGGGCCTTTTTCCTGATGGAGTCTTTGTGGGAGGTCCACTTCAGATCCCAGGAGATGGTGGATCCCAGCAGGCACCGGAAAGTGTCCACAGTAGACAACTTCCAAATATTCAGCCAATCATCTTCTAAAATGGTTATTTTTGCATCTTTGTCCCCAGTCAGATTTTATGTGAAGAGTAGAAAATCCACGGTGTGACTGTAAACTGGAGTAGATTTGGGTCATCAGTTTCTGGTTTACTTCAGAGTTGTGTGCAGCAGTCAAAATGTTAATTAATTCCGAGCTGCCTTCCTCTGTTGGTTTTATATCACGGTTGAAATGAGCTCTAACTTGAAGGTATGTAAAGAAGTCCTGATTTTCTCAGTCATAGTTGTTTTTAAAGGACATGTTGCACATTTTTAACGTCCCAGTTATTTGATTTGATTTGATCGTTTATTTAGTCCCCATTGGGGCAATTCAGGTGCAGTCAGCAGTAAAAATTGCATTCATAAAAACACATCATACAAGTTCATAAAAACACAGCAGAATAAATATACAAAATAAAAACCAAGAAATAAGGTGCAGGTCAGTGTAGACTTAAGTGCAACAGTGAGTCCTTAGGCGTTATTTAGGAGAGCAATGGCTGTGGGAATAAGAGTTTTTTTAGTCTGTTGGTTCTGCATCTGGGCATTACCAGGCGTCTGCCCGAGGGCAGAAACTTAACTTGGGATTGCAGAGGGTGTGCCGAATCTTCCATAATTTTCCTGGCTTTTGACACAACCCTTATTTTAAAAAGGTCCATGATATCCGTGCACCGAGTTCCCATAATTTTACCACATTCCTTGACAATATTACAAAGACGGTTGCGATTCTTAAGGTTCAGTAAGTTGAGCCAACACAGGAAGGAAAAGGTTAACACAGACTCCACAAAGCAACTGTAGAACATTTTCATGAAGACACCATCTACATTGGATTTCCTAAGTTTTCGCAGAAAGTGCATTCTTTGATGCGCCTTACTGCACACTGCATTAACCTGCAATTCAAAAGATAATTTATTGTCAATTTGGGTGCCCAGATACTTATAATTCTCAACTTGTATGGGCTTCCCATCAATGGACATTTGATTCAGAACAGGTGGTGTTTTCCTGAAATCAATGTGCATTTCTTTAGTTTTGTCCACATTTATATATAGAGAGGATGAATGGCACCACTCTAAAAAGTCCAGCAAGACCAAGCTATGGTCTGTGGAGTCATCACCGTGCAGAAGGGACAGGATAACTGAATCATCTGCATATTTTATGATGTGATGATTATCATGTTGGCCTTGACAGAGATTAGTATAAAGAACAAACAACAAAGGAGATAAAATGCAGCCCTGAGGGACTCCAGTTAGCAAGATAACTTCAAAGTATTCATGATTCAGTCTATTCACGTGCATGCACTTGTAACTTGTGGTCTCTGATGTGTTTTGTTGCTAAATATCTCTCTCCCTGAGCGAGTTAGCAGGTCCATTTCTGGAAACGTCGTACTCTTGGCCAGTGATGTACATTTTAGAATGAACAGAAACATTTTAACAGGCTGTGTTTATGACTCGTAGCTGTGCAGGTGCACTAAACCTTCTTAGGGCTGCTGCTTTTAGCGTGACTTCATCAAAATGAACAGTTATCACGTAAAAACGAGTCGTCAGAACACATCACACTTATGGAAACATTGGAATTAATCTGTGCCTCAGTAAACACCCGGATGTCTCCATAGCTGTTTGCTGTGAATGCTGTATTCTTTGAAACCGGTCAAGGAAGTGCACAAAGTAATCAAAATTTCTGGTTACTATTTAAAAAAAAAAGTTTAGAACACTTGTAATTAAAATAGCTAAATCAATAAATGGTTCTTTAGAAACCTTTCATCTGTAAATTAAAACCACTTGTTATTTCAGATTAAATCATTTCTTAACATAAGGAACCTTGGACATTTATTTTTAGACAAATAAAATAACATTGATATTTGTACATTTTTTTTAAGTCTGGTAGATTACTTGATTGTTCAAGCTACCTCAAGGAGAAGTACACTGTTTAAGTGATAAATAATAAGATAAGGTGATTAAAATGAAATTATTATATATTTAGCATTTGTTCATTGTTCATTCAGTTTTTTAAAGTATCGGATCAGGACTCGGTATCGGCAGATACTCAAAATCAGATGACTCGGAATCGGATCGGGTGCCAATAAAACCTGACCGGGACATCCCTACTTGTTTGTGTCCTTTGACTGTTTTTGCTCCAACCCCACTTTCCAACAGTTTGGACAACAGACCCTTGGTCCAAACTGAACTGAATGCTTTTTGAAATCTACAAAACAGGAGAATAGTTTGCCTTTGTTTTGTTTATTTGGTTGTCAGGGTTCTCTCTCTCTCTCCCCCTCCTTCCCTCCCTCCCTCCCTCAAATTACGTCTTTAGAATGCAGAAACATAGGCATTTCCAAAATACCACAAAACCATAAATAAAAGTACTTAATTTACTCATGTTTGAAGTCCGTCTGGGTTAATTGTTGGACCCTTCCTTCCATTAAAGCCCCTTTCACGCCAGGCCTGCGTAGAGTTGCATTGTGCTACATATCTAGTACGCAGGAATGGCTGCGTAAGTTGCGCACGGGGGAGTGGGGGGTATGCTTGGCTCCATGACTGCCTGGACACGCAGATGGATTTAATATATTGGAAAACAGTCAGAATACATTATTTCCAGGGGTTAATGGACTTTAACGTGCCACAATCGTGAGAAAACTTGAGGTGAATGCAGCGCTGCAGCCGACTATCGTTTGCGCGATCCATCCGTGAGGAGTTATAGTGAACGTGGATATATCCTCTTGCTGGCGATCCATCCGTGAGGAGTTTTAGTGGACATGAACATGTCCTCTCGCTGGCGATCCATCCTTGAGGAGTTATAGTGAACGTGGATATATCCTCTCTCTGGCGATCCATCCGTGAGGAGTTACAGTGAACGTGGATATATCCTCTTGCTGGCGATCCCTCTGTGAGGAGTTATAGTGGACGTGAACATGTCCTCTCTCTGGTGATCCATCCGTGAGGAGTTATACTGAACGTGGATATGTCCTCTCGCTGGCGATCTATCCGTGAGGAGTTATAGTGGACGTGAACATGTCCTCTCGCTGGCGATCCATCCGTGAGGAGTTATAGTGAACGTGGATATGTCCTCTCTCTGGCGATCCATCCGTGAGGAGTTATAGTGAACGTGAACATGTCCTCTCTCTGGCGATCCATCCGTGAGGAGTTATAGTGAACGTGAACATGTCCTCTCGCTGGCGATCCATCCGTGAGGAGTTATAGTGAACGTGAACATGTCCTCTCTCTGGCGATCCATCCGTGAGGAGTTATAGTGAACGTGAACATGTCCTCTCTCTGGCGATCCATCCGTGAGGAGTTATAGTGAACGTGAACATGTCCTCTCTCTGGCGATCCATCCGTGAGGAGTTATAGTGGACGTGAGCATGTCCTCTCTCTGGCGATCCATCCGTGAGGAGTTATAGTGGACGTGAACATGTCCTCTCTCTGGCGATCCATCCGTGAGGAGTTATAGTGGACGTGAACATGTCCTCTCTCTGGCGATCCATCCGTGAGGAGTTATAGTGGACGTGAACATGTCCTCTCTCTGGCGATCCACCCGTGAGGAGTTATAGTGGACGTGAACATGTCCTCTCTCTGGCGATCCACCCGTGAGGAGTTATAGTGGACGTGAACATGTCCTCTCTCTGGCGATCCAGCCGTGAGGAGTTATAGTGGACGTGAACATGTCCTCTCTCTGGCGACCCAGCCGTGAGCAGGTATAGTGGACGTGAATATGTCCTCTCTCTGGCGACCCAGCCGTGAGGAGGTATAGTGGACGTGAACATGTCCTCTCGCTGGAGACCCAGCCGTGAGGAGTTATAGTGGACGTGAACATGTCCTCTCGCTGGCGACCCAGCCGTGAGGAGTTATAGTGGACGTGAACATGTCCTCTCGCTGGCGACCCAGCCGTGAGGAGTTATAGTGGACGTGAACATGTCCTCTCGCTGGCGACCCAGCCGTGAGGAGTTATAGTGGACGTGAACATGTCCTCTCGCTGGCGACCCAGTCGTGAGGAGTTACAGTGGACGTGAACATGTCCTCTCGCTGGCGACCCAGCCGTGAGGAGTTATAGTGGACGTGAACATGTCCTCTCGCTGGCGACCCAGCCGTGAGGAGTTATAGTGGACGTGAACATGTCCTCTCGCTGGCGACCCAGCCGTGAGGAGTTATAGTGGACGTGAACATGTCCTCCCGCTGGCGACCCAGCCGTGAGGAGTTATAGTGGACGTGAACATGTCCTCTCGCTGGCGACCCAGCCGTGAGGAGTTACAGTGGACGTGGAAGCTTGGCCCTCCTCTTATTCTTAAGTGGTTCTGAAGCTTCACTGCCAGCAAAGTTCAGTCCGTCGTTTAATGTGGGGGGCAAACTCAGAAGACTCAGAGACTGATAGGAAACGGACTTCAGTTTTAGATGTTGTATTGAAAGATGCCTTTGCTAAACAGAGTTGCTACAACAGCTTGCAAGCTGCTTTCCCTATGTCTCCTGCCTGCACTTGACCTGCACCCAGATGGGCATGCTGTTGTCCTGAGTGTGGATCAGTAAAGTTATGTGATTGGTTGAAAAATTTGCATTTTATATGCAGTGACTGCTCACGCTGTATATCTGAAGCGATATGTGTAAAAGTAAAGCTGTGTTTTGTCTGTATAGTGTGGTAAGCAGAAGAACAATATGTATCACGGCGTTCCAGAGGAGATATGAAGTTATCAAATAGACCAAGGACATGGCCATGAGACATATTGCCCAACAAATAAAATCAAGTAATGTAGGTATGCACTGATAGAGAAACAAAAAAAAAAACAAACAAACAAAGTAACTCTATACCAGAATGGTGTAGGGTTGCATACAATTGTGGAGGCTTGGTGTATAGTAGCACAGTGTTGCATAGACTTACATACAGTAGCGGAATCTTGTGTGGACTTCTGTAGAGCACTGCTTCCGGTGCGCTATGCAGAAAGTCCGTGGAAAAAAAAATTAAACATTTAATTTTTGTGTCCATTTTTCTGATGCCCTTTGCGTCCCTTAGTGATTTACCAAGTAGGGCTGCATAAGCTCAGCACAGTCGGTACGCTGCATTACACTACTCTACTTTGGCTCTGTGTGAAAGGAGCTTAAAAGTCAGAGCGAACAGTGTTTGTGCTCTGTCTGAAGCTGCAGGTGCCCCCACACACAACAGAGCACAGCAGCCAGACTTTCAGCACACATACACACACACACACACACACACACAGACGGGTCCTAGATCAGAAAACTTTCCAAGTTGTATTGGAAAATTCCAATCCGTGAATTACGTTGGTATCTGAAGCCGATACTAATATTTGATCGGATCGTCCACATCATTACTTATGGGCAAATAAATAAAATTATCGTGGTGCTTTAAATCTTGAAAAAAAATAGTGGCCCTGTACTTTTAATACTTTTCGGATTAGTTTATTAACGTGCTTCCAAAGATGTCTTTTAAGCTGTCGACTTCATTCTTCGGAGGAGTTTATTGGCCCTACATTGGGCACCCATAAAATGTTGACGTAATTGTAAAGGAACAGGTCCGAGATCCATCAGACACAGTTAAAAGATTTAATCCCATAGGAGAGGAGCATTCACATACTGGATGTTTACAGAGAAAAATGCCCAGTCAGCTGTTGAGAGCCGACCCTATTTATGTCTTCACAGATGTTTCAGGGATATATGTTAAAAAGACTTCCGCAGTCTGGTTTTTAAAACTGTCTGCATGCATGTTCTTCTTCAAGGGAATAAACATGTTCATCAAGTACAACGGCATTGATTTAGCTTCTTACATCACTCAACAGCTCATTCAAGGTTGTATGAGTACTCAGTATTCTTAAAACACATGTAGATAATAAAATTCTTAGAAGACTAGTGGTTCCTTTACAGTCACCCAAGTGTTGCATCTGGGGCAGTCATCAGTCACTGTTTGAAGCTAGCAGTACATCTTCCTCAGAAAGTAATTTAGTCAGTGTTTGTGCACACTGACAGGTGCGACGCCTGACACCATTGGATGTTGGGTATCTTCAAAGGATTCAAGGATTCAAAAGAATTTTATTGTCATATGCACATAGGAACATGTTCCCTGCACAATGAATTGTGTCTACTGCATTTAACCCATCCTAATTGCCAGTTAGGAGCAGAGGTCGCCTTTAGGCGCCAGGGGACCAGCTCCAGATGTACATCCCTGCCTAGGTCAACAGCAGGGCTGAGCAAACCATGACCGGCCTCATGACAACAGACGACACACATAACACACATAAGCCGGCCCGGTACATGAACACATATAAAAAGCACACACAAGGTAAAACTAGGGAGAGAAAAACCTTCATAGCTGCTGCGTTAAACCACACAGCAGCAATGAAGGAAAAAAAACCATCAGCACAAAAAAAAAAACAATGATCACACACACAGACAAGAGACGACGACCGAGATTTGAAAAGTCCAGTTATCAGACAGAACACTCTGGATGCAGCCTTTAGGCGCCGTCAGCGGCCTTGTTTGTCCATCCTGGAGGGAAAAGGGGCCCAGCCCTGAACAGTCCACTGTCCACAGTCAGCGTCAGAGCTGGAGAAGGTAAGGGCGGGGGGAGACCGGGGAGTGAGGCTTAAGTGTTGTTCTTCTTCAGGAAGTTTTTATCACAGCGGCCCTTGAAGTGCAGCTGTGTTTTGGGAAGCCGAATGAATATCCAGATTAGCAGATGCCTGAAAGATTCCACAGTCTGAAACAGAGTGGCTTTCAATACATCTGAATATAGGAGAGGAGATGTGGTCATTACTGATGATCAAAGCGGTTTTCCAGTGCAGCCATCCTCCCAGAGATGGTTTCCAACGTGCGGTTAACACCCGCCGACTGAGCTGACACTGCCCTTCCAATCGAATCAATCATGTGGGGCAGCCTGGACGGGCCAGTTATTGCCGCTTCCACCTTCTTAATTTTCCGGTAAACCAGCGCTATGCCCGCTCCACACAGCAGAAAGCCGGTCACCACCGAGCCAAATATATACACATCTTCGTCGTCCTCCACAGACAGCGCATACAGGCAGATGACCTGCCATTTCCTCCAACTGTCCATCACGTAACCCATCACATGCGTCCCGGCAGGACAGGTCGGGTCCTCTGCCCCCGAGTGTCTTGTAAAAAAAATAGTGTCAATTGCGTTCAGAGACCACTTTAACAGATCCATTTTTGCTGTTTTCCAGAAGAGCAAAGCTGGCAGCCTCACAGACAACACGCCACAGAAGCAGGAAAGATAGGGAGGGAGGGAGAGAGGAAAAATGCGTCCATCTCGGCCGAGAGCAAGGAGGCCACTGGAACTGCCACTGGAACTCCCTCAGTACACTGATCATCGGGGCAGCCAGACCAAAAATAGTACAGTGGCATCACTTCTAGGACCTCTCAGACAGTGCAGTCACCAGTCCGGTTGCCATTTAGGTCCAGACTAAAAACTGAGTTGCGTTTAGTCATTGGCTTTCCTCTCACCTGTTCATCACGGCACCCACAGGGGTGGGACTCTGTCATCCAAACCGTATTCTTCCGAGTTGTTTATGTGTGGCTTTAAGTGCCATCAAATAACTCACCACCTCTCTGTGGAGCCAAGTCTGGTCTGAGGATTGGCACTGAAAGAACTTGGGATTGTAACTTGCACTATCGTGGTAATGCATGTTAATGGACTGAAGGTGGCAGCATTGGAACAATCGGAGGTGTCATTCTTCAGGATAAATCCTGAAATCCAACTTTTCCAACCTGCAAATCCGGGGGTGTTTTTGGTGCCGGTCAATGCACACAGTCTGAGTCATAGCCACAAATGTAGGAGCAAAAAACACGAAAAGAGTGACAAACATCACCCTGCTTGCACAAGCTTTTTTTCAGTGACTATTACAAGTGCATCAAAATTCTTCACTTTTGTCTGAGTGTGTGTGTGTGTGTGTATGTGTGTGTGTGTGTGTATGTATATATGTATGTATGTGTATGTATATGTGTATGTATATATAGTGTATATATATATAGATGCTGAGAATGACAGCCTCAACACTGCATTTAATCTATTATTAGACTCTATTGGCTTTGCTCAAAAAGTAAATGAGTCCACCCACCACTTTAATCATATCTTAGATCTTGTTCTGACTTATGGTATGGAAATAGAAGACTTAACAGTATTCCCTGAAAACTCCCTTCTGTCTGATCATTTCTTAATAACATTTACATTTACTCTGATGGACTACCCAGCAGTGGGGAATAAGTTTCATTACACTAGAAGTCTTTCAGAAAGCGCTGTAACTAGGTTTAAGGATATGATTCCTTCTTTATGTTCTCTAATGCCATATACCAACACAGTGCAGAGTAGCTACCTAAACTCTGTAAGGGAGATGGAGTATCTCGTCAATAGTTTTACATCCTCATTGAAGACAACTTTGGATGCTGTAGCTCCTCTGAAAAAGAGAGCTTTAAATCAGAAGTGTCTGACTCCGTGGTATAACTCACAAACTCGTAGCTTAAAGCAGATAACCCGTAAGTTGGAGAGGAAATGGCGTCTCACTAATTTAGAAGATCTTCACTTAGCCTGGAAAAAGAGTCTGTTGCTCTATAAAAAAGCCCTCCGTAAAGCTAGGACATCTTTCTACTCATCACTAATTGAAGAAAATAAGAACAACCCCAGGTTTCTTTTCAGCACTGTAGCCAGGCTGACAAAGAGTCAGAGCTCTATTGAGCTGAGTATTCCATTAACTTTAACTAGTAATGACTTCATGACTTTCTTTGCTAACAAAATTTTAACTATTAGAGAAAAAATTACTCATAACCATCCCAAAGACGTATCGTTATCTTTGCCTGCTTTCAGTGATGCCGGTATTTGGTTAGACTCTTTCTCTCCGATTGTTCTGTCTGAGTTATTCTCATTAGTTACTTCATCCAAACCATCAACATGTTTATTAGACCCCATTCCTACCAGGCTGCTCAAGGAAGCCCTACCATTATTTAATGCTTCGATCTTAAATATGATCATCTATCTTTGTTAGTTGGCTATGTACCACAGGCTTTTAAGGTGGCAGTAATTAAACCATTACTTAAAAAGCCATCACTTGACCCAGCTATCTTAGCTAATTATAGGCCAATCTCCAACCTTCCTTTTCTCTCAAAAATTCTTGAAAGGGTAGTTGTAAAACAGCTAACTGATCATCTGCAGAGGAATGGTCTATTTGAAGAGTTTCAGTCAGGTTTTAGAATTCATCATAGTACAGAAACAGCATTAGTGAAGGTTACAAATGATCTTCTTATGGCCTCGGACAGTGGACTCATCTCTGTGCTTGTTCTGTTAGACCTCAGTGCTGCTTTTGATACTGTTGACCATAAAAATTTATTACAGAGATTAGAGCATGCCATAGGTATTAAAGGCACTGCGCTGCGGTGGTTTGAATCATATTTGTCTAATAGATTACAATTTGTTCATGTAAATGGGGAATCTTCTTCACAGACTAAAGTTAATTATGGAGTTCCACAAGGTTCTGTGCTAGGACCAATTTTATTCACTTTATACATGCTTCCCTTAGGCAGTATTATTAGACGGTATTGCTTAAATTTTCATTGTTACGCAGATGATACCCAGCTTTATCTATCCATGAAGCCAGAGGACACACACCAATTAGCTAAAC
>NC_047118.1:91305771-91414809 GCF_902500255.1 Thalassophryne amazonica
GTGTGTGTGTGTGTGTGTGTGTATGTGTGTGTGTACGTGTGTGTGTACGTGTGTGTGTGTGTGTGTGTGTGTGTGTACGTGTGTGTGTATGTATGTGTGTGTGTGTGTGGTGTGTGTGTGTGTGTGTGTGTGTGTGTGTGTGTGTGTGTGTGTGTGTGTATGTGTATATCACACACACCCAGTGAGGAAAATAAGTATTTGAACACCCTGCGATTTTGCAAGTTCTCCCACTTAGAAATCATGGAGGGGTCAGAAATTTTCATCTTAGGTGCATGTCCACTGTGAGAGACATAATCTTAAAAAAAAAAAAAAAACTGGAAATCACAATGTATGATTTTTTTTTTTTTTTTTTTTTTTTATAATTTATGTTACTGCTACAACCTACCAACCAGCAAGAATTCTGACACAGACCTGTTAATGTTTCTTTAAGAAGCCCTCTTATTCTGCACTCTTTACCTGTATTAATTGCACCTGTTTGAAGTTGTTACCTGTATAAAAGACACCTGTTCACACACTCAATCAATCACACTCCAACCTGTCCACCATAGCCAAGACCAAAGAGCTGTCTAAGGACACCAGGGACAAAACTGTAGACCTGCACAAGGCTGGGATGGACTACAGGACAACAGGCAAGCAGCTTGGTAGAAGACAACAACTGTTATGATTATTTATTAGAAAGTTGAAGGAACACAAGATGACTATCAATCTCCCTCGGTCTGGGATTCCATGCAAGATCTCACTTTGTGGGGTAAGGATGATTCTGAGAAAGCTCAGAACTACACAGGAGGACCTGGTCAATGACCTGAAGAGAGCTGGGACCACAGTCACAAAGATTAGTAACACATGATGCTGTCATGGTTTAAAATCCTGCAGGGCAGCAAGGTCCCCCTGCTCAAGCCAGCACATGTCCAGGCCCGTTTGAAGTTCACCAGTGACCATCTGGATGATCCAGAGGAGGCATGGGAGAAGTTCATATGGTCAGATGAGACCAGAATAGAGCTTTTTGGAATCATCTCCACTTACCATGTTTAGAGGATGAGAACAACCCCAAGAAAACCATCCCAACCGTGAAGCATGGGGGTGGAAACATCATACTCTGGGGTGCTCTTCTGCAAAGGGGACAGGACGACTGCACCGTATTGAAGGGAGGATGGATGGGGTCATGTATTGTGAGATTTTGGCAAACAACCTCCTTCCCTCAGTAAGAGCATTGAAGATGGGTCATGGCTGGGTCTTCCAGCATGACAATGACCCCAAACACACAGCCAGGACAACTAAGGAGGGGCTCCGTAAGAAGCATTTCAAGGTCCTGGAGTGGCCTGGCCAGTCTCCAGACCTGAACTCAATAGAAGATCTTTGGAGGGAGCTGAAACTCCAAACCTGAAAGATCTAGAGAAGATCTGTATGGAGGAGTGGACCAAAATCCCTGCTGCAGTGTGTGAATACCTGGTGAAAAACTACAGGAAACGTTTGACCTCTGTAACTGCAAACAAAGGCTACTGTACCAAATATTAACATTGATTTTCACAGGTGTTCAAATACTTATTTGCAGCAGTAACATACAAATAAATTATTAAAAAATCATACATTGTGATTTCCGGATTTTTTATTTTTTTTTTTAGATTATGTCTCTCACAGTGACCAAAATCCCTGCTGCAGTGTGTGAAAACCTAGTGAAAAACTACAGGAAATGACCTCTGTAATGGAATTGTTAAGCTCTGTTTTTCTAGGGGGTCAAATACTTATTTTATGCAATAAAATGCAAATTAATTATTTAAAAATCATAGTGTGATTTACTGGATTTTTTTATTTTTTTTTGATTCCGTCTCTGTTGAAGTGAACCTCCGTTAAAAATTACAGACCTCTCCATTCTTTGTAGGTGGGAAAACCTGCAAAACTAACGGGGTCAAATACTTATTTGCAGCACTAACATACAAATAAATTATTAAAAAAAATCATACATTGTGATTTCCGGATTTTTTTTTTTTTTTAAGATTATGTCTCTGACAGTGGACATGCACCTAAGATGAAAATTTCAGACCCCTCCATGATTTCTAAGTGGGAGAACTTGCAAAACCGCAGGGTGTTCAAATACTTATTTTCCTCACTATATTTTAGGGGTGCAACGGTTCAGTTCGCCCGCAGTCCGGTTCGTACCTTGGTTTTTGGGTCTCGGTTTCGGTATGCATTTTTCCTAAAAAAAAAAAAAAAAAAAAAAAAAAAAAAAAAAATTTCTCTCTTAACTCCCTTTATTTTGCAAAAATAAATACAACTTTTTGTATCCCACAAGTTCCAGTAGGCTATGACTGTGGTAAAACATGTACTGTATAAAGTGTAAGTTAAACATAAAATTTCAAGTGTGAAATTTCCTCTCCGCCTTCACTACTTTTACACTGGTATAACATTCAAGTAGGCTATGACTGTTGTACATAACAAAACATGTACTGCATAATGTAAACATAAAAAAAAAACCTGAAAAAACTCCCCCCACCAAAAAAAGTTATTTAAAGTTGAGCTTTTGTAGTCTCCGAAAAAAGCTGTAGCTTTATTTGGTAAAAATAAAAAAAGACTGAACCATTTACAAATTAAAGCGTTCACTCAGATCATTTGTGCTAAAAAGCTAAGCTAATGTTAACCGATCATTAAACCTTCACAGCAGCGCAGAAACGTCACGTTTTACTTTTTTTTTTTTTTTTTTTTATTCTCACCTCGATAAAGCTGCAGAACTGAACTCTGTAGGTCAAACTGGGACTTCACATATATCCATAAAGTCGGAGATTTTTGGACTGAGTGGGTTTGCTCCATCACCCCGGCTGCCTGCCTCGCTCTGTCCAGGGATGATGCCTGAAGGCTGGCTTCTCCGTGCGGGTCGGCCCGCTGTCGCGTTTCAGTCGATATCCCACCAAGTCGTCAGTCCTCCCTCGGTTGGCGTCACTCTGAAAAGTAGCTGGAAAAAAGCTTCTCCCAGCAGGGTGATGGGAGAATCGTTCTGCTGTTTTTTAAAGCTTTTTTTGTGGTTCAGGCGACGCAAATTCAAGATGATCACTGAACTTTTTTCAGGTTGTGGAAACAGCCAGAGTGTGACGTAGCAATCCCCCGCCCGCCCGCTTCCGAAGCAAAGCGTTTGACATCACGACGCGTTGGGAAGCGTTGCCGATGCGTGGAAAGTGTGCGGTGTCAAAGGCCCTTAAATTTGTGTCAATGGCAAGACCGAAAAATTGCGTTTCATAACGGCGTATTGAACTGTGCATAGTGAACTGTATGGTTCAGTTTTAAACCGAGAACCATTGAACCCCTAATATATATATGCACACCCTGTTTGAGCAGTGGAACTTCTGCAAATATTTGTCTCAGGTGAGAGAGTAATCTTGCAAATAATTTGTGACGTTAGTGCACCACTGTTTATTGGATAACGTTAGCGTAGCCTTAGCTGCACAATCAATGGGTCTGACGATTTACCCAGACTGACTGCAAATATGAGTAAATTAAGTACTTTTATTCATTTTTTGGCGATTTCTTGTAGTATTTTGGGAATGCACTCCTTCTCAAAATGTGCCCCTGTGAAGAAATCAAGCACACCCTGTCAACATCATCGTCTTCTATGGCATTTAACAGCAGCTGGCATCCTTATTGTTGCGTTGCTGCAACCTTCTGCATCAGTCTATTATTGCAGTACTAAATCCTCTCCATGAGTCCTGTGTCTTTGAAGTATTTAAAAAGCCAACAATTCCTCCTCTCACTTGACCCTATGTGTAAAATATTTCCAACACAAACTTCTTTCAGGCCTGTTCTTCTAAATTCTGAGAGAAGCACATACCTTTCCCTGAAATATCTACAACCCCAATTCCAATGAAGTTGGCACGTTGTGTAAAATTTAAATAAAAACAGAATACAGTGATTTGCAAATTCTCTTCAACCTACAACCCCTGGCAATAATTATGGAATCACCGGCCTCGGAGAATGTTCATTCAGTTGTTTAATTTTGTAGAAAAAAAGCAGATCACAGACATGACACAAAACTAAAGTCATTTGAAATGGCAACTTTCTGGCTTTAAGAAACACTATAAGAAATCAGGAAAAAAAATTGTGGCAGTCAGTAACGGTTAATTTTTTAGACCAAGCAGAGGGAAAAAAATATGGAATCACTCAATTCTGAGGAATAAATTATGGAATCATCCTGTAAATTTTCATCCCCAAAACTAACACCTGCATCAAATCAGATCTGCTCATTAGTCTGCATCTAAAAAGGAGTGATCACACCTTGGAGAGCTGTTGCACCAAGTGGACTGACATGAATCATGGCTCCAACACGAGAGATGTCAGTTGAAACAAAGGAGAGGATTATCAAACTCTTAAGAGGGTAAATCATCATGCAATGTTGCAAAAGATGTTGGTTGTTCACAGTCAGCTGTGTCTAAACTCTGGACCAAATACAAACATGGCAAGGTTGTTAAAGGCAAACATACTGGTAGACCAAGGAAGACATCAAAGCGTCAAGACAGAACTTAAAGCAATATGTCTCAAAAATCGAAAATGCACAACAAAACAAATGAGGAACAAATGGGAGGAAACTGGAGTCAACGTCTGTGACCGAACTGTAAGAAACCGCCTAAAGGAAATGGGATTTACATACAGAAAAGCTAAACGAAAGCCATCATTAACACCTAAACAGAAAAAAACAAGGTTACAATGGGCTAAGGAAAAGCAATCGTGGACTGTGGATGACTGGATGAAAGTCATATTCAGTGATGAATCTGGAATCTGCATTGGGCAAGGTGATGATGCTGGAACTTTTGTTTGGTGCCGTTCCAATGAGATTTATAAAGATGACTGCCTGAAGAGAACATGTAAATTTCCACAGTCATTGATGATATGGGGCTGCATGTCAGGTAAAGGCACTGGGGAGATGGCTGTCATTACATCATCAATAAATGCACAAGTTTACGTTGATATTTTGGATACTTTTCTTATCCCATTAATTGAAAGGATGTTTGGGGATGATGAAATCATTTTTCAAGATGATAATGCATCTTGCCATAGAGCAAAAACTGTGAAAACATTCCTTGCAAAAAGACACATAGAGTCAATGTCATGGCCTGCAAATAGTCCGGATCTTAATCCAATTGAAAATCTTTGGTGGAAGTTGAAGAAAATGGTCCATGACAATGCTCCAACCTGCAAAGCTGATCTGGCAACAGCAATCAGAGAAAGTTGGAGCCAGATTGATGAAGAGTACCGTTTGTCACTCATTAAGTCCATGCCTCAGAGACTGCAAGCTGTTATAAAAGCCAGAGGTGGTGCAACAAAATACTAGTGATGTGTTGGAGCGTTCTTTTGTTTTTCATGATTCCATAATTTATTCCTCAGAATTGAGTGAGTCCATATTTTTTTCCTCTGCTTGGTCTAAAAAAGTAACCGTTACTGACTGCCACCATTATTTTTCTTGATTTCTTATAGTGTTTCTTAAAGCCAGAAAGTTGCCATTTGAAATGACTTTAGTTTTGTGTCATGTCTGTGATCTGCTTTTTTTCTACAAAATTAAACTGAACATCCTCTGAGGCCGGTGATTCCATCATTTTTGCCAGGGGTTGTATATTCAATTGAATACACCACAAAGACAAGATATTTAATGTTCAAACTGATAAACTTTATTGTTTTTGTGCAAATATTTGCTCATTTTGAAATGGATCACAGCAGTGGTGGCAACAGTTCTGATAATCCGATAACCAATAATTATCGAAGATAATGTTTTCATTATCGGATTATCTTTTTAGGTAACTTTAAAAGCCATTATCGGATTAATTATCTTGCAATAAATTTTTGTCCGATAATTTTTAGACTGATAACGTGGTAAATAAAGCTGAACAGCTACAAATATTTATAAAATTTAAAATCGGTTGAGCACCTACCTGTTAAATGTTTTGTAGCTGATGTGTAGTTCTACCCTCTGCAAAACAGAGAAGAGCTGCTTTAAGAAGAAACCGCTCTGTCCTCTGCAGGAAAAGGAGAACTGTGTGGAATTTAATAAACGCAAACAGAATTTCAGACATATATATTAGTCTGGAACAAAGAGGACAAACAGTGTTGTAAAGAACAATAATCAAGACGTTAAAGAGCAAACTTCACTTTCCCCCAGAACGTCATGATCAGGAAGTGATTGTAGCTCACAGCAGCTCCCATTGAAAATAACGGAGAGACAGACTGTGATTCTCACGTGTTTACATAAAACAAACACAATAACAACGTCTATAAACCCAGAGAATATATTCACCAGAGTTTTAGGCACAATATAAAATAGTTTTATTTTGCGATGTTAATGGTGTTGTCTGTGTGCAGCGGTTAAAGTGCAGCGTGATCAGAGCATCTCAGTGTTACTGAGATCTCGCAGCGCGGCGACCTCTCCAAGGTTTTGTGGGATTTGAAACATCAATAGGGTGAATAGCCAACATATATGTGTCAAGACAATGTTGAGTGCACGTTTTACAATATAATCAAACGTGTGCACAACATCATAAAACATGCGCACAATATAATAAAATGAGTGCACATTCTCTCCACATGCAAAACATTTTGCGATGACACTTCCAGGGCTCTGTAAAAATGCCTGTTTTTACGAATATTTTACAAAAGCACATTTATCTGTAAACACCAACACACGACACACGTCACGTGTTGGTTTACATAATGAATGACTGAACCAATCAGTGTTTAGTAGAGGCACATTTTATCCAGAATCCTTTGCGATCTGTCTGTTTTTTACAAAACTTCAGAATTAGTGCATTATTCAACATTAAAGGATATGTTATATTTTAACTTTGTACAAATGACAGAATTGACATTAATGGAGTTATTCTGTCAGTGTTAATGTTATTTATAAATCAAAACCATAAGTCAGCATGACTTTATTTTTCAAGACCTCGGCCTGATGGCAGTGTTGTGATTGGCTGAGTTTTGTGGCTCCTCTCAGCTTGCTTCTGTGCTGTAAGTTGTGTAGTAAACAAGACCTTCCAGCAGGGGGCAAGATGTTCAAACATAAAGTGCTGACTCATTGTTTGGGTCTGTTGTCGCCTTTGATGCTTCCAAAACCGATTGTGGTGTTAAAACTCAAAATCAGCTTGTTAATAGTTGCAAGTGTATAGGAGACAATACTGGAATTTATCGGTTATCTGTAACTTCCGATACATTTTTGGGTGGTTCATCATTTTATCTTTATCGAAGATAACTTTTCAGTTATCTGATTATCTGTTAACGAAGTTAATTTTTTTTGGTTATCTGTGCCCACCACTGGATCACAGCAGCTAGAACCTTTGCAGTCTCCACAAGCAAATGTAGACTCGAGGCCACGCCTGTGACAAGTACACTTCAAAGTACTGCACCCGGTTTTACAGTTACAGTGACTAATTTCCTGGAGGCGTTCAGGAGCTGGAGGCAGGTCTGTTTGTACTGGAATGAACTTGCCATTCTTTTCCTTCCACCCGTATTCAGTGGTATTTAGGCTTCTCCTTCCATTCACGTATTTGATGGAAGACACATAGTGAGTGGTACCTGACACCTTTAATTTGCTGGCATCTAATTTTGTTGAGGCTGTCATTTTTTTTTTCCTCCATTACAGGGACACAGTTGCCTTCTCACCAGCTTCAGTGATTCAATCCTGTTCAGGATCTGGACCAGTCAGAATGATTTCTGCATGTTTCCTGATCTCAGAATCATTTAGCAGCATAATTAGCTAATTATCCAAAAGGGCGCCCGATTCCAGTTTGTAGTATTTCAACACTACAGGTGAATTTGGACAGCATGTCCGTCCTGTTGATGACAGATACAACGTTTCCAGTTGTGTGACTGGTTCCTTTGATGTTCATACCTAATTCACATAAATTAACATATTTTGGGCCCTTCCACCCCTAATAGGGGAGGTGTTGGGCTTGAGTCCAGAAGATTATGGGTTCAAATCCCCACCTGACTGGAAAATCACTAAGGGCCTTTGGGCAAGGCCTTTAATCCCCTGTTGCTCCCGGTGTGTAGTGAGCGCCTGTATGGCAGCACCCTGACATCGGGGTGAGTGTGAGGCATTATTGTAAAGCACTTTGAGCATCTGATGCAGATGGAAAAGCGCTATATAAATGCTGTTCATTTAACATTTAATATTCTGTTTGTTTGTTTATTTATTTATTTTTGGCCAACCTGTCCACCTTCTCCTTTGATGAGGTACCTCTGTGCACTGGAACCCACATCAGTGTTATCTCCACCCCTTTCCTTGCCCCATCCCTATTCGTCAAAAGAATGTCGTAAATGAGGTAGGGATGCACCGGTCCAAAATTTTTCACTTCCGATCCGATACCAGAGCTCTGTTTGCTTTAATATTATCATTATTGTTGATTTTATATGAGGATTTTCTTAAAAAGGAGACCTGAAAGTTCAGCTACAATTTGCCAGAAGGTGAATCTAAGATGAAAGACTAGATTTGATGTTTTGGTGAAAGAATGAAGTACTTTTATTTTTCATAGACTTTTATAGCCTTATTTTTATAGACTTTAAGAGAAAAGATGACACTCTGTCTGTCTGTCTCCTTCTCAATTTTTAATTTCAGTGGAGCTTTATTGATATGGGAGACATATGTTCACATTGTCAAAGCAGGTGTTAGAGTAAATATTAAGTCCCCTGTCTGTCTTGCTCTCTCTCTCTCACTTGCTTTCACTCTCCCTCCATCTCTCTTTCTCTCTCTCTCGCTGTGTTTGTGCTAGGGATGGGTATTGATAAGATTTTATCTATCAATGCTATGATCAATTCTGCTTATCTATCCGATTCCTTATCGATACCTCTTGTGAGTTTTGTACTAAAAGTAGACTTTACAGATTTTCTGTGTATTTTATTGTCTTAAAGTAAATAAATATGAAATGGTCACTGGATCCTTGATCTCTGGACATAAATAAACAAAATCTGTAGTTTTTGTCAAAAGCATTTCCTTTCAGACATTTTGGCATGAATGTCTCGCCGTACCTATGGGCTGAGATCAGCCGGCTGCTGCATGTCAGTGCAGCCGGCTGTCTCGTTTTGGGAGGAAAAAAACGTTTTGATCGATTGCAGTTTGTTTGTATTCCAACATTTGGAAAGAGGTGTCATTTGATTTAAACGGCGTTTCACTTTGAAGTTATTAATTCCAACTGGATTCTATCATTCTAACTTGACTCGGCAGAGAGCCGCATAGCATTTGGAGCTGTGTGAACAGAACGGAGGACGAGTCTCGATTCTTTCTCCCAAAAAGACAGGAGTCCCAGTTAGTGATTTTAATCTGCACAAAACTGACTCATGATTGCCATATTCAGGGATGAAAGTGGCAAAAAACAAAAAAGCTGAAACCCAAAATTACCCCCGAACACCACCTGCATGAAAATGTTTTAATTCTAGAAGCTCTGAAATGCAATCTGGGACTATTCCAGACAATAAACTGGAGTGAGTGCAGCATCCATTTAGTGAGGAAAAAACAAAACAACTTTCCTTATTCAAATTCATTCCAGTAGTATTCTGCTCTTACTAGGATGCAGCAGTTTTCTAGTTTGGCAGAAAGTTCTGGAGGAAATCAGTGACTACGTTTACATGCCGTTAATATTCGGGTTAAAGTCAATATTCCGGTTTCTGAATCATTAGGAATAACCCGTTTACATACTTAAGCAGACAGTTACTCCTGTATACATGGTCACTGGTATCATTTGGAATATCCCCCTCTAAACAGCGACGCACGTCGTCCACCGGTGCTTGATTTGATCTGGCGTTCGTGTAAATCCTGCTTCGTGTAAAACCCCTCACTACACACTTTTCTCAAACAGCCATTAACATTTTCTCCTTTTTCTCTCCTGCGGGCTGCCTCCACATCAAAACAGCGAGCGTCTCTGGACCTGTTGCCAGATGTGTCGCAGCTACGCACAGAAGAGGGTGCGGTGTGAGTGGTCCGTTGCGGTGTTTACCGAGCCGCAGGTGGTAAGTGCATCGGAGGCAGAGCAATCGCGGTGATATGCCGACCGGTGCTGCGACCGGCCTGCCTGATAAGGACGCAGAACACAATGCGCTGTTTACATCTTCTTCTGTGGTGTCCGGTGGGTTGCACGCGCCGCATACAAGTAGTTGCTGTACTCAAAAGACCAAGATTCCTTGCGGATAGGACATGTGCAGGACACAAACTAATGTTCCTTTCTATGGGGATATCCCGATGCACGTTTATATGACCTGATATTCGGGTTAGAAAAGGAGTAACCCAGGGGTCTTATTTGGGATTTTAAAAACCGGAATATGAGCATATTCGGGTTTTTGCGGGCGTTTACATGGCTGTGCACAACCGGGTTATTGCCAATATTCCGGTTATGAAAGGGTTATTGGCTGCATGTAAACATGGTTTGAAAATATGGTTTGACTGAAACAAACTGTCATTAAACTTAAATAAGACAGGGATGAAGTGGAGGTTTAAGAGTCAAGAGGAAACACTTATTTATTTCTATATTTGTTTATGTTCATTGTTAGTTGGTTTTATATTTTCTGTTGTGTTTTTAATCAGGTTCTTTTTGTCTCTTTCTCTAAAATTGTATTTATTGTAGGATTATTAGTTATTATGAGTTATTATTACTATTTTTGTTGTTGCTATTGTTATTAATATATAAACAAAAATAACTTTAAAAATATTTCAATTTGTAATACGTTTGACTCTTTTACGACAACAAACCCTGACCCATTAATTATGATACAGAAAACATGCACACAGTCATTTTGACAGCTGCAACAGCTTAATGCTAACTTTAACATTACAAACGCCATAGACATGCTAACGCGTTAGCATCGGTCCCGTTTTTAAGTTATAGAATACATCTATCAACTGTTTCAGAAGACCATAACAGGTCGGTTTAACATAGAAAAGGTAAATATTACTCAGACATATGCTCTTTAGAGTTTTAGCAGGAAAAAATGAAGATAAAGCGAAATAAAGCAATGACTCAATGAAGTAATAGATAATTGATCTGCGAATCACTGCTTCGATGGGTTCAAGGTTCAAAGCAAAGCCGTGCTGCAGAAACGTTGATTACAGACCCGCTGCAGGGTCTGAAATTAATGTAGAGAAATGATCATTTTTCTGACAACACCCCCCAAAACAACGGCCACTCGGACTGATAAGGGAATCGTTAAGCAAAAAGGTTATTGATGTCGGTGGATCGAATCACTTTTTAACGATACCCAAAAGGAACCGGTTCTCGATACCCATCCCTAGTTTGTGCTGTGCAAACTTTGAGCTTTTGAAAACACGAATGCTTTCAACTGTAAAATTAGTGTATCATCAACGCTCACGCGCAGGATAATGGAAATTTTTTCCCTTTCAGCGGACAGAATCTCTCTTCAGCTCCTCCTCAGCTGCACGCTGAACTGGCTTTTCATAGCATTTTACAGCCTCGGGACAGTGAAGCGGCTATTTTTTTAGCACACATTTTCAGCAAAATTCAGTTAATTTTTCAGAAAATCAGTGCTCGACGAACAGACATTTTGAATCCGAGAGACGGGCAGAAATTCGCCGCTAACTGCAGCTAGAACGCTGCGGGAGAGAGCTCTCTCAAACAGCCCGGGTTCAAAAACCTCCCCTCCTCCTGCTGGACAGCAAATGAAGCAGAGAGCAAACAACAGCAGTTGAGAGGATTCACAGTGGCTCTTCTCTGGTATTGGAAAATGTCGTGGGTTGGATCGGTATTTTCCGATACGTGAAGTACATCGGTATCGGCGCCTGATACCAATCCAGGATCGGATTGGTCTCATCCCTAAAATGAGGTTGTGCTGACTTCTGGATGAAACTGTCCCAATACTATTGTAGTATAGTATTGGGACAGGTTCATCCAGAGCTGATACTGAGTCAATTCAGTGTGCATTGTTTGCACTGTATTTTATTAAATGTCTTTAAGTAATATCACTGTGTTTGTGTCTCGGGGGTGGGGGGGGGGGGGGGTGGTCTCCATGAAAATTCAGTAAGGTATATCTTATATATTATATTCCAATTCTAAGGTTGAACTATGCTAGTATATAAAGGTATATCTAAAAAGGAAGAGTGAAATAGGAGAGTAGAAAAGAGTAGAGTAGAGCCACTTAGGTGCCTGGTCTTGAGAACCAGGGATGTCCATGTCATAGTAGGTGCGCAGTATGTTATCCTGCTTTTTTCCCTTTGCCAAGCTTTCTGAACCACTGAATCAACTTGAAGCAATTGGGTCATTCCATGTCAGTTCAACGAGGGCCTCATGCACTTTGTCTCAGATTTTCATCACATTTTAATCAAATATTCCCAGACTATTCAGAACAACAAATCTGAAGTTTGAGGCCTGTAGGCCAAGTAGTTTCTGAGATATGGCCAATTTAGTGTTCATGGGGTCTGCCGTTTTTTTTTTTAGGCAAAAATTAATGCCGTCATTCCTGGAGCCATGTTCAAGGTAGAATATCTCAGCAAATAATGGACTTAGAGGCCTGAAATTTTCTGTGGCAGTTGTCACGGACACTCAGACTTGGACTATAGTCAAACAACAGACATTGACACTAAACTGAAGTTTATGTTTGCTCAAACTATGGAAAATATTACACTGATTAAAGCGAGCATCCATGTTTGAGACACTGAGGCATACCATTACACTCAAAGAAGCCTTTCCTTGGATGCTGAAAACACCTCTAATGACTTCTGGAATCACAGAGGACTGTTTCATCTGGACACCTTTTTTTCCTCTTTCCTGCTCCATGTGGAATGTATTTTGAACAGCTTAAGGTAACTATTTTTAATGTTTTTATAGCTTGATAAAACAGGTCCTAGCTGTAAAAGAATGTTGTATGTAAAAGTATGTTGATTTAATGTCTTGTTAATGGATCACATGAGCTCCACTGCGTGTGCGCACTGAGGCATTGAGGCAGAGACTCATCATCACACTTCAAATGAGCATTTAGGCAGAACGCCAGCTCACAAAAGAGTGATTTTTCAGGTAATAATGGACAAACACAAAGTTAAAATTTGGGTAACTGCGTAAAAGTGGATGTGTGTTTAAAGCCATGGAGGATAATAACTCCAGTGAAGCCACTAAAAGCAGAGTAGAAGCTGTGCGGCAACACAGGAGGAGAGCGTGCAAAAGACCGATTTTGAAGACATAACACAAAGTTAAAAGTTGTATCACGGTGACTTGTAAGCTGTGGAAGAAATATATATATATATATATACTTATAAGGTTTTGAATAATCAGGTCCCATCTTATCTTAGGGACCTCATAGTACCATATCACCCTAACAGAGCGCTTCGCTCTGACTGCAGGCTTACTTGTAGTTCATAGGGTTTGTAAGAGTAGAATGGGAGGCAGAGCCTTCAGCTTTCAGGCTCCTCTCCTGTGGAACCAGCTCCCAATTTGGATCAGGGAGACAGACACCCTTTCTACTTTTAAGATTAGGCTTAAAACTTTCCTTTTTGCTAAAGCTTATAGTGCTGCTATAGACTTAGACTGCTGGGGGGTTCCCATGATGCACTGAGTGTTTTTCTCTGTTTGCTCTGTATGCACCACTCTGCCAAATCACAACAAACAGTTGTCCCAAGGCGCTTTATATTGCAAGGCAAAAGCCATACAATAATTACAGAAAAACCCCAACGGTCAAAACGACCCCCTGTGAGCAAGCACTTGGCGACAGTGGGAAGGGAAAACTCCCTTTTAACAGGAAGAAACCTCCAACAGAACCAGGCTCAGGGAGGGGCAGTCTTCTGCTGGGACTGGTTGGGGCTGAGGGAGAGAACCAGGAAAAAGACATGCTGTGGAAGAGAGCAGAGATCAATCACTAATGATTAAATGCAGAGTGGTGCATACAGAGCAAAAAGAAAAAAACACTCAGTGCATCATGGGAACCCCCCAGCAGTCTAAGTCTATAGCAGCATAACTAAGGGATGGTTCAGGGTCACCTGATCCAGCCCTAACTATAAGCCTTAGCAAAAAGGAAAGTTTTAAGCCTAATCTTAAAAGTAGAGAGGGTATCTGTCTCCCTGATCTGAATTGGGAGCTGGTTCCACAGGAGAGGAGCCTGAAAGCTGAAGGCTCTGCCTCCCATTCTACTCTTACAAACCCTAGGAACTACAAGTAAGCCTGCAGTCTGAGAGTGAAGCGCTCTATTGGGGTGATATGGTACTAAGAGGTCTCTAAGATAGGATGGGACCTGATTATTCAAAACCTTATAAGTAAGAAGAAGAATTTTAAATTCTATTCTAGAATTAACAGGAAGCCAATGAAGAGAAGCCAGTATGGGTGAGATATGCTCTCTCCTTCTAGTCCCCGTCAGTACTCTAGCTGCAGCATTTTGAATTAACTGAATGCTTTTCAGGGAACTTTTAGGACAACCTGATAATGAATTACAATAGTCCAGCCTAGAGGAAATAAATGCATGAATTAGTTTTTCAGCACCACTCTGAGACAAGACCTTTCTAATTTTAGAGCTATTGCGCAAATGCAAAAAAGCAGTCCTACATATTTGCTTAATATGCGCATTGAAGGACATATCCTGATCAAAAATGACTCCAAGATTTCTCACAGTATTACTAGAGGTCAGGGTAATGCCATCCAGAGTAAGGATCTGGTTGCACACCATGTTTCTAAGATTTGTGGGGCCAAGTACAATAACATCAGTTTTATCTGAATTTAAAAGCAGGAAATTAGGTCATCCATGTCTTCGTCTGTAAGACATTCCTGCAGTTTAACTAATTGGTGTGTGTCCTCTGGCTTCATGGATAGATAAAGCTGGGTATCATCTGCGTAACAATGAAAATTTAAGCAATGCTTTCTAATAATACTGCCTAAGGGAAGCATGTATAAAGTGAATAAAATTGGTCCTAGCACAGAACCTTGTGGAACTCCATAATTAACCTTAGTCTGTGAAGAAGATTCCCCATTTACATGAACAAATTGTAATCTATTAGACAAATATGATTCAAACCACCGCAGCGCAGTGCCTTTAATACCTATGGCATGCTCTAATCTCTGTAATAAAATTTTATGGTCAACAGTATCAAAAGCAGCACTGAGGTCTAACAGGACGAGCACAGAGATGAGTCCACTGTCTGAGGCCATAAGAAGATCATCTTGCAGATGGATATAAGCCTAGTAACCGTGGAAACCTTGGGGAATCCCCCTGGCAGATCTATGTGCAAGCATTCTGGGGTGTGCCATGAATCATATGAATGCAGTATGTGCACAAATTAGCCATAATTGGATGCTTAAATTAACCAGGAAGGAGTTTCATAAAGAAGGCCATATTTATAACATAAAGTAGATATCAATACCTTCAAAATGGAATCAGTTTGAAGAGTTTTATTTACTGCCCACATGAGCTTTTCTTCTAATAGTAGTATAGCTGGCATTAAGGAGCCAAGAAATGGAAAGGCTTCTTTGAGTGTAATGGTATGCCTCAGTGTCTCAAACATGGATGCTCGCTTTAGTCAGTGTAATATTTTCCATAGTTTGAGCATACATAAACTTCAGTTTAGTGTCAATGTTTGTTGTTTGACTATAGTCCAAGTCTGAGTGTCCATGACAACTGCCACAGAAAATTTCAGGCCTCTAAGTCCATTATTTGCTGAGATATTCTACCTTGAACATGGCTCCAGGAATGACAGCCATATTTTCTGCCTAAAAACGGCAGACCCCATGAACACTAAGTTGGCCATATCTCAGAAACTACTTGATTTGTTCTTCTGAATAGTCTGGGAATATTTGATTAAAATTTAAAGAAAATCTCAGATAAAGTGCGTGAGGCCCCTCAAATATTCATTGAATTGACATAGAATGACCCAGTTGTATTTCAAAGCATTTGATACAATTAAAAATAGACATCTACTAGCCAATCTTTAACATAGCACTTGCATGGAACAATAAGGGGCAAAGTGTCCTGAAACCATAAGGCACTGTTATGTATTTTAAATAATAAAGGTTCTATGTGCATCTTGAAATTTTTGACTTTTTCATTTATTTTGGTAATACTAGTCAACACACTTTTTCTTGCATGGAGTTTTCAAATGGTTTTGGGTAATTTGGGGGCGTTGAATCCAAATCTGGTGTTATAATTTATGTCGTGCTGTATGTCGTTATTGCAACAGGCTGGAATACATAGCACAGTATGGATTTTAGGCCGTATCGCTCTTCCCTAAGATGCATCAGTGTTACTCATATCGTCACATCCACATCATCATCTACCTTGCATGACCTTGTCCTTCTCCATCTACTGGGGACTCTGAAATGAAGGCACCAGCGTTCTGGATCTAGGGTCTAGACCTTGCTCATGTGTGTAGCAGTACAGATGCTTTAATAACTTTTTTTTGTTGCCTTTGTTGAATTGATGCCTTATTATTTCCACCCGGTAGCTTTGCCTCCATGTACTTCAGGGTTTGAGGGAACTGAGACTGAAACACTCACTCTGTGTTTCTGCTTTTTTGTTGTTGGTGACTGTGGTCCAGTTTGCTTTGAAACAAATTTGTTGTGGCAGGGTGCCAGTTTTTTTTGTCTGGAATTGAAGTTGGCCTATTGTCCAAGAAGGTGAAGTATATTGACATGTTTTTGAGGTACATGGTTTGTGTTTGAAGAAGTTAAAAATCGCCCTGATGGTTTTGGGTTTTGTTGGTTCTCTACAATAGTCTTGGTACTACTTCCACACCTGTGAGTTCTGCCTGTCTCATGAGGCTCCACTGGGTTCACCTCGACATAAAAGGAGCTCCACCAGGAGGTGGCACTTTACTCAAATTGAGCACAACCTGTTTTTAGCTTCAGTTTTTCTCAGTGTTGCTCAACTTGACAGTTGATTAGTTTTGTTGCAGTGTGCACAAGCTGCAGAGGGTACACCAGATGTTCTGTTTTTTCCAAATAGTGGGAAAGCTGTTGTTTGTCCCAGTTTGTTAGGAAGTCAGTAATTTTCTGCCTGCTTGGTTTGAGCAACAGGGATCTCAGGGTAGCTGAAGTAGTGACACCAGGACTAGGCCAGAGATGGTTCTGATACTGTCTGACTGCTGTATTTCCCCCCACAGACTGTGACCAAACAGCTGGACACCATCCTGAGCACCTTAAATGACATTTTGAATGAGAGGTAAGTTTTGTTGTCTTCTGTTCTCATGGAACTGGTCTTCTTTCTCAGCATCCAGCTGACGTTCTGAGTACAGAAAAGCTTTCACGTACAAGTTATTTGAAATGTTCTTTTTTTCAGTTTTGCACGCAGTAAGTGTTTTAGTGATTGTTCTTGACACATATAGATTGGAAACCTCCCCGTGTCCTTCTACTTGCTAACCCTCTCTGCAACTTCCTGTCAGGGCTCCACTGCACTCTTACTTCGATCATTGACTAATACGTGTGTTCAGTGGAAGCACACAGCAGCAGCTCCTAATCCCATACTCTGTGTTTGACATGTCTTTTGTTAGTAGTGGTCATGTGCTCCCCGTTATATTGAGTAACGCGTTGTTGGTAGGCCACCTGTCCTCGAGGTTGAGCATTGGTCAGAGACTGAATTACTCGCTATTGTAAAACAACATTCATTGTGGAAACTCAAACCACACCATGAAAGAGAGGTGCCAGATTCCAGAAGAGGACTGTGAGGTGGAACCAGGATGGAAATTCTGGAAATATGAGATGGTCCAGCGTGGACATCAGAGGCATGAGTGTGTGCAGTTGGATGAGAGAAACAATCGTATTGGGGAAGACGTTGGCCTCAAGGTTACAGTGTCAGGCTTGTGACCAAACTGGCCTTGGTACAGTTCCCTCCTGCATTCAGGGCTTGTCAATACTGTTGACTTGTTCTTGTTGTTGGGTACGTCTGTGGAAACTAACGGCTTTGGTGCCAAACAAACTTAAAATTGACACAATATTGAAAGCGGTCTGATGCCACGTGTTGAGTGAAGCTTAAAAAAGAAAAAGAAGCACTTGCTGCACAGTAAATTCATCCAAAGCGATTGCAAGAAGTGTAATCTATCTCAGAACGTTTATATAGAAAACTTTACATTTCGGCTCTGTCTCACGAGAGGAAAAAAAAACTCCCCTTAGCCTGATGCCACGACTCTCTGCTACTCACAAATTAAAGCTACTGTATGTACATTTTTGAACAGTGGCAACGCTATGTCCATCCAAGATGAATGATTTTAACCTTTCAAACATTTGTGACCGATGCATACATCAAATGACATTAAATGTAACACAAATTGTAAAATATAAAATTTGTATTATGCTTAACTTTTACTTAAATTGGTTCAAGTGGTGGCTTTTAGAATACATACAACCCCTGGCAATAATTATGGAATCACCGGCCTCGGAGGATGTTCATTCAGTTGTTTAATTTTGTAGAAAAAAAGCAGATCGCAGACATGATACAAAACTAAAGTCATTTCAAATGGCAACTTTCTGGCTTTAAGAAACACTATAAGAAATCAGGAAAAAAAATTGTGGCAGTAACGGTTACTTTTTTAGACCAAGCAGAGGGGAAAAAAAATATGGACTCACTCAATTCTGAGGAAAAAATTATGGAATCACCCTGTAAATTTTCATCCCCAAAACTAACACCTGCATCAAATCAGATCTGCTCGTTAGTCTGCATCTAAAAAGGAGTGATCACACCTTGGAAAGCTGTTGCACCAAGTGGACTGACATGAATCATGGCTCTAACACGAGAGATGTCAATTGAAACAAAGGAGAGGGTTATCAAACTCTTAAAAGAGGGTAAATCATCACACAATGTTGCAAAAGATGTTGGTTGTTCACAGTCAGCTGTATCTAAACTCTGGACCAAATACAAACAACATGGGAAGGTTGTTAAAGGCAAACATACTGGTAGACCAAGGAAGACATCAAAGCGTCAAGACAGAAAACTTAAAGCAATATGTCTCAAAAATCAAAAATGCACATCAAAACAAATGAGGAACGAATGGGAGGAAACTGGAGTCAACGTCTGTGACCGAACTGTAAGAAACTGCCTAATGGAAATGGGATTTACATACAGAAAAGCTAAACGAAAGCCATCATTAACACCTAAACAGAAAAAAACAAGGTTACAGTGGGCTAAGGAAAAGCAATCGTGGACTGTGGATAACTGGATGAAAGTCATATTCAGTGATGAATCTCGAATCTGCATTGGGCAAGGTGATGATGCTGGAACTTTTGTTTGGTGCTGTTCCAATGAGATTTATAAAGATGACTGCCTGAAGAGAACATGTAAATTTCAACAGTCATTGATGATATGGGGCCGCATGTCAGGTAAAGGCACTGGGGAGATGGCTGTCATTACATCATCAATAAATGCACAAGTTTACATTGATATTTTGGACACTTTTCTTATCCCATTAATTGAAAGGATGTTTGGGGATGATGAAATCATTTTTCAAGATGATAATGCATCTTGCCATAGAGCAAAAACTGTGAAAACATTCCTTGCAAGAAGACACATAGGGTCAATGTCATGGCCTGCAAATAGTCCGGATCTTAATCCAATTGAAAATCTTTGGTGGAAGTTGAAGAAAATGGTCCATGACAAGGCTCCAACCTGCAAAGCTGATCTGGCAACAGCAATCAGAGAAAGTTGGAGCCAGATTGATGAAGAGTACTGTTTGTCACTCATTAAGTCCATGCCTCAGCTGTTAGAAAAGCCAGAGGTGGTGCAACAAAATACTAGTGATGTGTTGGAGCGTTCGTTTGTTTTTCATTATTCCATAATTTTTTCCTGAGAATTGAGTGAGTCCATATTTTTTTCCCCTCTGTTTGGTCTAATAAAGTAACTTACTAACTGCCACAATTTTTTTTCCTGATTTCTTATAGTGTTTCTTAAACCCAGAAAGTTGCCATTTGAAATGACTTTAGTTTTGTGTCATGTCTGTGATCTGCTTTTTTTCTACAAAATTAAACAACTGAATGAACATCCTCCGAGGCCGGTGATTCCATCATTTTTGCCAGGGGTTGTATAAAACCATGAGAAAGCTTGTATTTCTTTTGCACCGAGGGGCCATTAGCCCAGATCACTCTTTGGAAATATGAATCACTGGTAAGATATTTTATTATTTTTTGATATTTCAATTCCAGCATCGATTATTCTTAAGAATTAAAGGTTGATTGCTATTTGAAAGGATATATGCAAAAATGGAGAAGAAAGCTCTACTTTTTTCTGGATCAGGGTCAAAACTTCTCACTTGCATTTTTACGTTATTTTATCATGATATCAGTGGCATAGAATGGTTGTGACATTATTGTTGTTCATGATACTTTCTGGAGCAGCATATTGCCCAATAACAGCATAGTGGCTTAGTGGTTAGCACTGTTGCCTCACAGCAACAAGGTCATGGATTCGATTCCCACCTGTGGCCTTTCTGTGTGGTGTTGGTGTGAGTTTCCTCCAGGTTCTCTGGTTTCCTCCCACATTTAAAGACACGCAGGTTCGGTGAATTGGAAACATTATCATTGTCCAGGTCTCTCTTGAGTCCCACTGAGATCTCGATCCCAGTGGGACTAACCTGGTTAAAAAAAAAAAATAAAAAATCACGATCAAATCAGTAGGATTTCCTACTGAAACATGGTGTACTCTAAAACCCAGAAACTGGCATACTCTCAAAAAGTTGTATCAAGTTGTATTAGTGTGTGCTTACACATGGATCCAAGCAGGTTGCATTTGTACATCCCACTGAATTGTTAATGCACATGCGCTAAACTCTACCCTGGCCATGCCGCTATTTAAATATGCTAATCCATGGAAATAGGCCCTGGAGCCGGGATTCCCCTCTGTCACATCAGACAACCTGAACATAGAAAAGAAATTATACCGCATGTGAGTTACAGATGAAAATGTTTCTTATTTAATAAAAACAGCTTCGTGTGATTAGATTAGGTTAGATAGAACTTCATTGGTCCCTTGGGAAGACTCCCTCAGGAACATTGAGCTTTGTATAGAAGCACACAGAGTAAGAAGCACAAAAATCAAAAGTGAAAAAAAGAAGCAGTTTGCAAATATAAATACACAATATAAATACCAGATGTACTGACGGCGCCTTTATAGCAATATGTGTGCAGTCAGTAGCTGAGATCACATTTGGGAAACCGGCTCTCGCTGCAAAATGCGCTGTAATGTTGGAATGTGACTGATGTCATTCATATGATTGCGTTCCACACAGCTGGCGCGCCTTGGCGCAAGGTTGACTGGCACACTCCTGACCAATCAGGCAGCTCCCACTGGAATGCCCTTGTTTTCAGGAAGCCCAGCACCGGTGTGTGCACAGACAGCCCCTGGTTCCTCGCCATATTGCGCTGTGGGCTGCCACAGCTCTGCACACAACTCCAGTAACCGTGGCCTTGGTAATCGAAATCGGTTTATGAGCCAATTATTGTCATTTGCGAGTAAATCCTCGTGTTCCCTGAATACTCGCTCATGTCAGATTGCACCATTTGTAAGGTCCTCTCACAACGCTAACACAGCCACTGTTAGTGCTGTATAACGCATCACTGTGCGCATGTTTTATATCCACCCATATAACTAAACAAGTGTGTGTTAACTGTTCATCAGTGTTTCTCTGATGACATCATCACTCTGATGACTTCATGTTTTCACACTATTAATGGTTCCCAGCATCACCTCTGTGTCTGCAGAGGAACACTAGCTGTAGAAACGTGCACACGCCAGCTAAGATGTGTGCGTGACCACACATTTCCACGGTCATTTCACTTTTGATACATCTGAACGTGGGCGTGGAGACGGACGGACACCAGCTTTGTGTGCGTATGCAGCCTTTGTACACGAGGCCTGTGGATACGAGGTTCGTGGACAGAGATGTCTGACCGTGCTGTTACCTCTCCACAAGTGTCTTCAGGGATCTGCTACTAACTAGTCTTCAGCCTGGTTTAATTTATGTTAAGCTGCAGATGTGTTGGTGAATGTGCGTTATGACAAAAATCTCATCTCAGTGTAGCTCATGTCATGTCCTGATAATGATGTAGATCACGATATAGGTGTTGTCTATAAATATAATGAATTGATAGTTTATAAGTGGAAATGCCTTAAATGGGATGTTACTGTAGCTGACTGACTTTTTTTTTTGCTATAGGCTATACTTATCAAAATTAAAATAAAAGATTGAACATTTTAAATTGTATGTAGAATCTGGGATATGTTTAATGTGCCTGAAACATGTTGCATGCTGATGGTAGATCGCATGTGTTGTGTAGAATGACTTTGTGTTTTCCTTGAGGTCTTGTGTGTGTTTGAGGTGATTGGTTGCTCTGTGGCGTAACAAAACGTGTAGTAATGTGAGTAAATGTATGCCTGCTGACAAGTTGGTGGGATGGAATGAATGAATTCCTCTGTCAGCCTTGTCAGTGTTAGTTGCATCCAGCTGTGGTAGTGTGCTGTGACGTTTGTGTGTGCTTTTGCCATCTTTAGCAGTAAGTTGCTGTGGGAGCTCCGCCAGGATGCAGCAGCCTGCCTGGGCCTGCTCTGCACGGCGGCAAACCATGAGGCCGAGCGCATCTTCAAGTGGATCTTTGTCAAGTTCAGTTCAAGTGGCCGTGATGAGGTGAAACTGCTGTACCTGATGGCAACACAGCGTGCTCTGGAGACGGCCGGCGAGAGGAAGACCTTCTCCCACTTAATGCAGGTAACCACACACACACACACACACACACACCCTTCAGTGTTCAGTGCTGGAAAGGACCAGCCACTCAGTGCCAAACGCTGTACCAACACTTTAACAGAGAGGAACTTCATTTCTGTTACTGAGAGTGAGATACTTGTCACACAGCTGTTTTTTTTTTTTTTTACAACAAGGAAAAGAGTGGTGGCACATGGTCACACTGCAGACCTCTTTGATGGGTGAAACTCACAGGAAACGATTGTTCAAAATTGCAGAAAAGTTGTGATTGAAAAAAAATTGCATGATTGTGCAGAATTCAGTTTATTTAATACTGCGTCAAATCACAGTCACGTGTCCCCTACCAAGAATTAAACTGTATACAACCCGAAAGCAAGCATCCTGACACTAGTGGTGAGGAGACACAACTTCAGTCAGGTGACTCCTTTAAACCTTTAAGATTAATGAAGAGTCTTTCTGTGCTTCTTTGTATTTTCTGTAGCAGAGCATTAGGTTACATGAGTGTGCAGCTACAGCGGGAGTCGCGGTCTCTGCGCCAGCTGCAGAGGGAGTCGCGGTCTCTGCGCCAGCTGCAGAGGGAGTCGCGGTCTCTGCGCCAGCTGCAGAGGGAGTCGCGGTCTCTGCGCCAGCTGCAGAGGGAGTCGCGGTCTCTGCGCCAGCTGCAGAGGGAGTCGCGGTCTCTGCGCCAGCTGCAGAGGGAGTCGCGGTCTCTGCGCCAGCTGCAGAGGGAGTCGCGGTCTCTGCGCCAGCTGCAGAGGGAGTCGCGGTCTCTGCGCCAGCTGCAGAGGGAGTCGCGGTCTCTGCGCCAGCTGCAGAGGAATCATCCATCCATCCATGCATGCATGTGCAGTGGTTGAGTCTTACACCAACAAAGTCATGTTAGTGGGAGTAACTTGGGTCTTTAGATCTTCTCTAATCCGCACAAGGGCCAAATTATACATACAGGTAGAAATATATACATGCATTCACTTGTATACTTTAATAAGTGGTGCTGAAGGTTCTACAGTGCTTTTTTTTTTTTTTAAAGTATGACAAGGTCGGATAGCTCCTCGTTAGTGATCATGATTGACTACAACTTGTAGTTTCTCTTTGTCAGCATAAAAAAGGATGTGTTTGACAGCACTCATTGGATGGACCAATATTCAGAACAATGGGGAAGTCCAAGGAACTAGGTGAAGATCTGAGAAGGACATGTACAAGTACATGTTAGCCGGACATGTCACTGCTTTGCCAAGGTCTGGAAGAAGACCCAAACTGTCACCCACAGGTGTGAGGAAATTTTTTTTAAGGATGTTCAGGAACAAGCCAGAAACCACCAAGGCTCAGGTCTGCCATGAAATTGAAAATGCCGAAACACCAGCGTCACTGTCCACAGTGAAGTGAGTTTTACTTCACCATGGAGTGAGAGGGTGTTGAAGAAGAAAGTAGCTTCCCCTCCACAATTGACGCCTTCAAAGCAGACTGAAATTTGCAGCTGTTCACATGGACAAGCCTTCTGGAGAAAAGGTTTGTGGTCAGATGAGACAAAGGTTGATCTATTTGGCCAGAATGACAAGAGGTATGTTTGGAGGAGTAATGGAGAGGCTTTCAAACATAAGAACACCGTACCAACTGTCAGGCATGGTGGTGGTCCCGTTATGCTCTCATTATGCTATCACTGGTACTGGTGTCACCTCAAGTCAAAAGCTAGATAGTTGAAACTTCGACACAATTGGGTGTTCAAACAAGACAGTGATCCCAAACACACATCTAAACTGGTTGGTTGTTGGATCAAGCAGGCCAACATTTAGCTTATGCAATGGCCTACCCGAAACCCCGATTTGAACCTTTATTTGATATTTGGGGGCGGGATGGGGGTGCTACCATCTCCATGTGTGAGGATTAGCTCATCTAGAATTGGGATTGGAATTAGTGGTGACACGCTGTAGTTTCAGAAGTTGTTAAATAGAATCTCTGGCATTCAGTCACTGAAACATCTTGAAAAACAGTTGGATGTGCCGGTGTGTCCATTGGCCTTACATGGTGAAGTAATTTCTGGAGGTGGTTGGGTGAAACAGACGGCCTTTCGCTGACAGGTCGTGCGTGTTTCTCTGTAAAGCCAATAATCCATTCCCGTCTTTTGTGTGTTACAGATGGTGATGAGCAACCTGCAAACCATCTTGGAGAACGTGGACACACCAGAGCTCCTTTGTCAGACTGTGAAGTGTATTCTTCAATTGGCTCGCTGCTACCCTCACATCTTCAGCACCAACTTCAGGGTGAGTGTCTGATTCGTGCTTTGCAACAAGTCTGGCAATAAATTCTGAAGAGTCTACTGTCGTGCCTCTTGGTGTATGAGGTGGCTGGGTTTGTCCTTCCAGACAGCCAGCCGTGGGGACACACCCAGCCACCTCATACACCAAGAGGCACGACAGCAGAATCGAAGCGCGGCAGCCATGTTTTTCATCAGCATTATTAACAAAACAGTTCTGGCCATGTGGGGGTTCCCCACACACGTCACAGAGATCAGTGAAAAGCCTCAAGGCTGGCAATAATGTGCACCTGCCTCACTGAAGCACTGGTGATAACTTTTGGAAAACATTTTTGGGAAACATTTGCCAGATAGGTCGTGTCAAAGCTGTGAAACCAATGGGGACATTTTTTCAGTTTATTGCAACAGTAGCAGGAGGTGTGTGTCCATTCTGATTTTTTTTTTTTTTTTTTTTTTTTTTTTTTTGCGGGGGGGCAAAATTGGAGTGTTGTTACTCAGTACTTCGGACTAAAATTAATACTACAAAGAATTTCAAAGTTCAGTGTAATTATGTCTGAGTCCTTTCAAATAACAGTGTGCAGTTGTATGTAAAACTTTGTGCCCCCCTGATGATTTCTATGATTTTCCTTTATAAATCATTGGTTGTCTGGATCAACAATTTCAGTTAAATATATCATATAGCAGACGAACACACTGATATTTGAGAAGTGAAATGACGTTTATAGGATTTACAGAAAGTGTGCATAAATTTGGGCACCCCAACAGAAAAAAATACATCAATATTTAGTAGATCCTCCTTTTGTAGAAATAACAGCCTCTAAATGCTTCCTATAGCTTCCAATGAGAGTCTGGATTCTGGTTGAAGGTATTTTGGACCATTCTTCTTTACAAAACATCTCAGGTTTGTTGGTTTCCGAGCACGGACAGCCCGCTTAAAATCACACCACAGATTTTCAATAATATTCAGGTCTGGGGACTGAGATGGTCATTCCAGAACGTTGGACTTGTTCCTCTGCATGAATGCCTTAGTAGAGTTTGAGCAGTGTTTAGGGTCGTTGTCTTGTTGAAAGATCCAGCCCCGGCACAATTTCAACTTTGTCACTGATTCATGAACATTGTTCTCAAGAATCTGCTGATGTTGATTGGAATCCATGTGACCCTCAACTTGAACAAGATTCCCAGTACCTGCACTGGCCACACGGCCCCACAGCATGATGGAACCACCTCCAAATTTTACTGTAGGTCGCAAGTGTTTTTCTTGGAATGCTGTTCTTTTTCAGCCATGCATACCGCCCCTTGTTATGTCCAAATAACTCAATTTTAGTTTCATCAGTCCACAGCACCTTATTCCAAAATGAAGCTGGCTTGTCCAAATGTGCTTTAGCATACCTCAAGCGACTGTTTGTGATGTGTTCACAGGAAAGGCTTCCTCTGCATTATAGCATCATACAGCATCTCTTTGTGCAAAGTGCGCTGTACAGTTGAACGATGCACAGAGACACTGTCTGCAGCAAGATCATGTTGTTGGTCTTTGGAGCAGGTCTGTGGGTTGACTATGACTGTTCTCACCATCCTTCACTTCAGTTTATCTGAGATTTTTCTTGGCCTGCCACTTCGGGCCTTAACTAGTACTGTGCCTGTGGTCTTCCATTTCCTCACTATGTTCCTCACAGTGGAAACTGACAGCTGAAATTTCTGAGATAGCTTTTTGTATCCTTCCCCTAAACCATGATGTTGAAAAATCTTTGTTTTCAGGTCATTTGAGAGGCTCCCATGTTGACACTCATTAGAAGAGATGCAAAGAGGGGAAACATTTGCAAATGGGTCAGTGAGCAATTTTGTGTTCCAGTAATTAGTGCTAAATGTATTCAAATCAATAAAATGACAAGGGTGCCAAAATTTATGCACCTGCCTAATTTTGCTTAAATAATTATTGCACACTTTATGTAAATCCTAGAAACTTCATTTCACTTCTCAAATATCAGTGTGTTTGAAATTTCTTATCCAGACAACCAATGATTTATTAAAGAAAATCATGGAAGTTATCAGGGGTGCCCAAACCTTTGCACAACTGTATACACAGTACAAGTCCTCTTTATCTTCATAAAATTTATAACAAAAATCTCATTCTTTGAAACAACTTGTACTATTGTTAACATTTGTGGAGTTGGACAGAGCTATTGGTTGGTTGATAATGTCACCCATAGGCTTTCTTAAACTCATCGGTATATGCGTTATTTTAACCAATATATGGTATGGTATGATTTTATTTCTCAGGGACAGTGCACAATAGTACTTTGACCTAAAAAACAGGAAAGATGCATTGTGCCAGGTTATAGCAAAAATACTAATTTCCACCTGTAGTCCCTGGACAGGTTGATGTCTGTGAGTGACAGAGTTTGTAAGTGAAAAGAAAATCCATATATAAAAACTTTTATGAGGGGGTCCTTTCTCAGGGCCATCCAATCTCTGTTCTCACAAAGTGAGAGCTGTGTTCAGGTGCTCGGCAGTAAGTCAGACTCATTTCCGGTGGGCGTTGGCCTCTGGCAGGGCTGTGCCTTGTCACCAGTCCTGTTTGTGATTTTCGTGGACAGGATATTGAGACATAGTCGGTGGGAGGAGGGTTTCCGGTTTGGTGGGCTCAGGGTCTCATCACTGGTTTTTGCAGATGATGTGGTCCTGTTGGCTTCATTGGCCGGTGACCTCCAACACTCACTGGATCGGTTCACAGCCGAGTGTGAAACGGCTGGGATGATGATCAGCACCTCTAAATCTGAGACCATGGTTCTCAGCAGGAAACCGATGGATTGTCCATTCCGGGTAGGGAATGCGGTCTTGCCACAAGTGAAGGAGTTCAAGTACCTCGGGGTCTTGTTCATGAGTGAGGGGACAATGGAACGTGAGATTAGCTGGAGAATCAGCACAGCAGGGGTGGTGTTGCATTCGCTCTACCGTACTGTTGTGGCGAACAGGGAGCTGAGCCAAAAGGCAAAGTGCTCGATCTACTGGTCAGTACTCTCACCTATGGCCGTGAGTGTTGGGTCGTGACCGAAAGAACTAGATCGAGAGTACAAGCGGATGAAATGGGCTTCATTAGGAGGGTGGCTGGTGTCCCTCTTAGAGACAGGGTGAGAAGTTCGGTCATCCGTGGGGAGGTTGGAGTATAGCTGCTGCTCCTTCACGTTGAAAGGAGCCAGCTGAGGTGGTTCAGGCATCTGTTAAGGATGCCCCCCTGGATGTCTCCAAAGGGAGGTGTTCCACGCACGTCCATCTGGGAGGAGACCCCGGGTAAGACCCAGGACAAGGTGGAGAGATTATATCGCCACACTGGCCTGGGAACGCCTCAGGATCCCCCAGTCAGAGGTGGTCAGTGTGGCACAGGAAAGGGAAGTCTGGGGTCCCCTGCTGGAGCTGTTGCCCCACGACCCGATCCTGGATAAGCGGTTGAAGATGAGGGAGAAAAACTTTTATTTTACAGAATAACCAATGCAGAAAAACAGTTTTACTGCTGGGAATGTTGTCATTATTTTGTCCAGCAGAGGGCATTATTAATACTGTCAAATATGACTGGGTCCCCCCATCACCCCTTTGTCACATTAAGCTACAAGAGACAGAGGCAAAGTGAACAGCTGCTGTTCATTTTCAGTCAGTGTCGGAATCTTACAGTGATGAGACAAGGTCACTGTGCTGCCAGGTAGGTGAGGCGAAAATCGACAGTCTAGTTTGTACCAATGCTGAGCCATGCGAAATTATGACTGTCAGTCTGGGTGAAGGCAGAGTGACGTCTTCTGGTTGTTGGTTAAATTTATAGTTATTGATAATGGATGGATGGATAGCTTTTTTTTTTATCGTCATTACAACGACATTTCCACACTTACATTCCACAGACAAACAGCAATTAATCCACAATTATTACTTGTTTACCGTAATAATGGCACACATCAGAATTAAGACAACACATATACATTTGACATTGTTTATGTGCACTAAACTTGAAACAGTCCATTTTCCAAATTGAGGCGATGTGAGTGTGTGGTAGCCGCTGCAACTGGAGTCCTGCCGCTGCCATCTTGGGGTGAACGGGGACCTGCCACAGCCAAAAACCACACAGCCCCCGCAGGGGAAAGGGGTGGCGTGAGCGGTGGCTGTGATGGGGTGTGTGATGGGGGAGCAGGAAGGGAGGTGAAGGGAAAAATGGAGCATGCTTCAGTCTTTGTCCATGTATAAGTCTGTCAGTTTATTGTCTTTGTGGGTTGAGATAAGAAGGAGCCGAGTAATCTCACCAAGGCCTGAATAAATTCCTCTGGAGGTAAACAGTGGGCAATTCGTCCTTCAGGCTTGATAAGCCTGGAGTGTTGTGGTTTGAGCAGTGAAAAACACTTTTTAACAGTTCCACTTGAACAACCAAATCCCAATTATGGATTAAGAATATTCCCAATTATGAATTAAGAATATTCACCGGCCTCCGAAACCTTCAACTTCAACTGCAAGGCATGCATCTGCTCCAAGATGTTATCCAATTTGCGTCTGAGTTCAACAGTCATCGCAGTCTGAGAATGCACTGCCTTGCCAACCTCGTTAATCATGACGGACAAGCGAGGGCCCGTGGTTCTTGATGCTGCTGTCTTTCCAATTTTCCAGTAGATCAGGGCAGCACATAAGCCAAAAAGTACCAGCCCTCCTACCATAAGACCAAAAATGAATAAATCCTCGACATCCTCAACAGAGAAAGGCGCCAAGCATGCCACACGCCAAGACCCCCAGGAGTCGAGAACATAGCCCGCAGGATACGTTCCATCTGGGCAGGTAGGATCTCCCGGTCCTGACCTTCTTGTAGAAAAATGGTGTCAATAGCGTTCAGAGACCAGCTGATCAATTCCATGGTAAATCCAGTAGTAGTCCAATAGATCCAGTATCCAATATAATATAAGGAATTCACAATCTGGTGAAGTAGGGACTTGAAGGTTAAAGCAGAAAGCAGAGATAAGGGAGAGTGGAGGAGATATGACTGCCCTTGTCGGAGTCCCAAGCTGATAAAAATGAAGTTGAGGTTTAAAAATTGGGGGTGTGACATTTGACCTGCTCAAGGAGAGGTGTCTGTTTTTGCTTGTGTAATTTAGCAGAGCAATCCCGTGGTTGACAGCTGCAAAAACTGCTTCATGTTTTTGTGGTTTAGCTTTTTGATGAGCAGGTTTTGGATCTGGATTCCATCTCCTGTAGTGGTCTTGGGCGGTCTGTAGGAATGTGAGGAGCATTTTACTGCTTGCTGTTAACTTTGCTGATTTTCCTGCAGGACACCGTGGACATCCTGGTGGGCTGGCACATTGACCACACACAGAAACAGGCGCTCACTCTGCAAGTCTCAGGTGAGCCGGAGCTCTTACTGACACAGGGTGCAGGGCTCTGCATCCTAAAACACCACGCTGGAAGACAAAACCTGACAGAATGGTGTTGTCACGTGAGGCCAGATCTCAGCATCACTTGGTTCAGGATTGTTCTTCAGTTAGTCAGTGCTTCTGAGGTGTGAGATGATGCTTCATGAGTCCAGATAATAGTGTCATGAAGTCTGTATCAAAGAGTATTTTAGAAAAAAAAAATTTATATGGTGATACCGTGAAAGGTTGGTTGCTGCACGGACAAAATAATGACTTCCTGCAGAAGAATCATAAATGACTTATAAAACACACGGAGTGGGTGTGTTATACTACACCTACTGCTTCGGAATTAAAGTCAATTTTAATTTCATTTAATTTATTTGCATTTCTGTAGCACCAAATCGCAACAAGAGCTGCCTCAAGGCACCTTACCGAAGTCAGGTCTAATATTACCAACCCCTCGAGCAAGCACACAGGCGACAGTGGTAAGGAAGAAACTTCAAGCAAACCAGACTCAGGGGGGTGACCCACTTCTTAGGCCTTTCCAACAGTTTTGCAAGAGTTTCTTACAAAGTTTTACAAAGCTGAAGAAACGGAAAACAGGAAATCAAACAACATAATATAAAGAAGATGAGAAGTCCACAGGCGTCAGCACCACAGGCAGGGGTTATCTGACATTCCTCACGCCGTCAGTGGGCCTGCGACAGGGTCACCCCGAATGCAGCATGCAGCACCTGCGTTAGGCTTTGTATATCATGATCAGTGAGATACAAAACCTTGGGGACGTCGGCCTTCTGGACGTCGTTCATACCATGGATGGAGAGAAAAATAGCACAGTCAGTTCACCGGGAAAAAAAAATACTCCTAAGGTATAATTCATCAGCAGTAAGCAACAGGAAAACAGAGACATTACTCAGGTGATCGCCGGCTGCGAGCCCTAAGCTTTGCTAACAGACCCAGAATTTAGATAAAGTTGAAGTTGAGACCTGTTGCATTGCAGTTAAAATCACTTTAAAAGGATGGGGAGCATAGTGCCATACGATGCCAGCATACTCGCCATAGGAGAGGGCAAATACACGTGTCTTAAGTCTGGACTTCAAATTCTCAACAGAATCTGACTGTTTTATTGATGCAGGGAGATCATTCCACAGAGCAGGGGCACGATAAGAGAAAGCTCTGTGACCCGCAGACTTCTTATTCACCCGAGGGACTAGGGATGGGTATCGAGAACTGGTTCCTTTCGAGTATCGTTAAGAAATGATTCGATCCACCGACATCAATAATCTTTTTGCTTAACGATTCCCTTATTGGTCCTTCAGAGTGGCCGTTGTTTTTGTGGGTGTTTGTCAGGAAAATGATCATTTCTCCACATTGATTACAAAACCTGCAGCAGGTCTGTAATCAACCGTTTCTGCAGCGCGGCTTTGCTTTGAACATTGAACCAATCAAAGCAGTGATTCACAGCTCGAAGCACTGCTTCGATCTGTTGCTTTGTGGATTCATTGTTTTATTTCGCTTTATCTTCATTTTTCCCTGTTAAAACCCTAAAGAGCATATGTCTGAGTAATATTGACCTTTTTTTATATTAAACAGACCTGTTATGGTCTTCTGAAACAGTTGATGTATTTTATAACTTAAAACGGGACCGATGGTCACACGTTAGCATGTCTGTGGCGTTTTTCAATGTTAAAGTTAGCATTAAGCTCTTCGCATCTCAGCACGTTTGTGTGCATTTGTTTTCTGTATTAATGGCTCAGCGTTTGTCGTGAGAGTCAAATTGTAATTTTATTAAATTTATTTTCATTCATTTATTAATAATGGCAACAACAACAATAACTAATAATGCTACAATACAATTTTAGAGAGAGACAAAAAACCTGATTAAAAACAAAACAGAAAACATACATCAATAAATAAATAAATAAACAGGAATAAATAAGTCTTTCCTGAGAACACCTAGTGACTCTTACACCTCCACTTCATCACTGTTTTATTGAAGTTTCATGACAATTTCTTTTGGTCAATCCATATTTTCAGTTTATTAATTTCTTAAGAGCAGAATACTACTGGAATGAATTTGAATAAGGAAAGTTGTTTTTTTTCTCTCATCTACAGTGAGGAAAATAAGTATTTGAACACCCTACGGTTTTGCAAGTTCTCCCACTTAGAAATCATGGAGGGGTCTGAAATTTTCATCTTAGGTGCATGTCCACTGTGAGAGACATATTCTAAAAAATAAAATCCAGAAATCACAATGTATGATTATTTTTTTTAATAATTTGTTTGTATGTTACTGCTGCAAATAAGTATTTGAACACCTGCAAATCAGCAAGAATTGTGTCTCTCACAGACCTGTTAATTTTTCTTTAAGAAGCCCTCTTATTCTGCACTCTTTACCTGTATTAATTGCACCTGTTTGAACTTGTTACCTGTATAAAAGACACCTGTTCACACACTCAATCAATCACACACTGTAGACCTGCACAAGGCTGGGATGGACTACAGGACAACAGGCAAGCAGCTTGGTAGAAGACAACTGTTATGATTATTTATTAGAAAGTGGAAGAAACACAAGATGACTGTCAGTCTCCCTCGGTCTGGGATTCCATGCAAGATCTCCCTTCGTGGGGTAAGGATGATTCTGAGAAAGCTCAGAACTACACAGGAGGACCTGGTCAATGACCTGAAGAGAGCTGGGGACAACAGTCACAAAGATTACATTAGTAACACATGATGATGTCATGGTTTAAAATCCTGCAGGGCAGCAAGATCCCCCTGCTCAAGCCAGCACATGTCCAGGCCCGTTTGAAGTTCACCAGTGACCATCTGGATGAACCAGAGGAGGCATGGGAGAAGGTCATGTGGTCAGATGAGACCAGAATAGAGCTTTTTGGAATCAACTCCACTTACCATGTTTAGAGGATGAGAACAACCCCAAGAAAACCATCCCAACCGTGAAGCATGGGGGTGGAAACATCATACTCTGGGGGTGCTCTTCTGCAAAGGGGACAGGACGACTGCACCGTATTGAAGGGAGGATGGATAGGGTCATGTATTGCGAGATTTTGGCAAACCTCCTTCCCTCAGTAAGAGCATTGAAGATGGGTCATGGCTGTGTCTTGCAGCAGGACAATGACCCCAAACACACAGCCAGGACAACTAAGGAGGGGCTCCGTAAGAAGCATTTCAAGGTCCTGGAGGGGCCTGTCCAGTCTCCAGACCTGAACGCAATAGAAAATCTTTGGAGGGAGCTGAAACTCCAAACCTGAAAGATCTAGAGAAGATCTGTATGGAGGAGTGGACCAAAATCCCTGCTGCAGTGTGTGAAAACTTGGTCAAGAACTACAGGAAACGTTTGACCTCTGTAATTGCAAACAAAGGCTACTGTACCAAATATTAACATTGATTTTCACAGTTGTTCAAATACTTATTTGCAGCAGTAATATACAAATAAATTATTTTAAAAAAATCATACATTGTGATTTTCGGATTTTTTTTTTAGATTGTCTCTCACAGTGGACATGCACCTAAGATGAAAATTTCAGACCCCTCCATGATTTCTAAGTGGGAGAACTTGCAAAATCACAGGGTGTTCAAATACTTACTTTCCTCACCTAAATGAATGCTGCATTCACTGCAGTTTGTCTGGAATAGTCCCAGATTGCATTTCAGAGCTTCTAGAATTCAGACATTTTCATAGGGGTTGTGTTGGGGGTAATTTTGGTTTTCAGCTTTTTTTTGTTTTTCACCACTTTCATCTCTGAATACGTCAGTTGTGAGTCACTTTTGTGCATATTAAAGTCACTAACTGGGACTCCTGTCTTGTTGGGAGAAAGACGAGAATCATCCTCCGTTCTGTTCACACAGCTCCAAACGAGTCAAGTTTGAAGTTATTAATATCAGCTGGACTCTATCATTCTAAGTGAAACACCATTTAAATCAAATGACACCTCTTTCCAAATGTTGTAATACAAACAAACTGCAATCGATCAAAAAAAAATTTTCCTCCCAAAACGAGACATCCTGCGCTGACGTGCAGCACCGGGCTCAGCTTGGAGGTACGGAGAGACATTCATGCCAGAATGTCTGAAAGGAAATGCTTTTGACAAAAACTACAGGTTTTATTAATTTTTATTTATGTCCAGAGATCAAGGATCCAGTGACCAATTTAAAATGTTGTTGACATAGAAAACCTGTAAAGTCTACTTTTACAACACAGAAAATTCGTAAGCGGTATCGATAAGCGGAATCGATAATGGCATCGATATTGATAAAATCTTATCAATACCCATCCCTACTAGGGACACAAAGTAGTCCTGCACCCTGAGAACACAGCCCGGGCTGGTACATAGGGTTTGTCTAGGTAAATAGATAGCTCGATAGATAGATTTTATTGTCATTACAACAAGTGCAATGGAATTATCAAAATTATTTAGGTCAGCTAAATAGGGAGGTGCTAGTCCATTAATAAATTTATAGGTTAGTAACAGTACCTTTAAAATCTGATCTCACTGGGACAGGAAGCCAGTGAAGAGACGCTAAAATGGGTGTAATGTGGTCGAATTTTCTGCTTCCTGTCAAAAGTCTGGCAGCAGCATTTTGAACCAATTGGAGAGCCCTAATGCTGGACTGCAGTAAACCACAAAAGGGAATATTGCAGTAGTCCAGTCTCGAAGAGAGAAACGCATGGATCAGGGTCTCAGCATCAGCCATAGACAGGATTTGGACGAATCTTTGCTATATTTCACAGGTGGAAGAAAGCAGTCATCGTAATATCTCTAATGTGGAGGTCAAAGGACAATGTAGGGTCAAAAATTTCCCCAAGGTCCCTCACTTTGTCAGTGTGATGTATGACACGTGAGCCTAGGTTGAGTTTTTTTTTGGGGGGCGGTTACTAGGGGTGGAGTGATCATGTTGATTGTAGTTTTGAGTGCTGAGTATAAACTCTCCACAAGACTGTCGGCTGAATGGTCATTTTCCAAAAGTGACACTAAGATATCAGGCAGTCTGGCTCCAAGTTCAGTTGTAGTTGAAGAGTTATGTCGCTGCAGTGATAAATAACGTTGTTGTTCCAGTAAACGCGTCGAGACTGTAAACTAATAACTGAGTCATCAGAGACCACTGATGTAAGAGGCATGATGTCAATATTTGTGACAGCGATACCTCGATCGAGGACTAAATCCAGGGTATTTCTACTAATGTGCATTGAATCCTGAATGTATTGCTGGAATCCTAATGCATCCACAATTTCCACTAGTCGACAAGTTCGAGATGAACTCACCAAATTCATCTAAAGAATTCAAAGTATGGCAATCAGCAGTGATGTCTGATTGGTTTAGTACATGCTATGCCCAAAACATTAGTGTGTGTGTGTGTGTGTGTGTGTACATTTATAATTTGTAAGTACAACAGCAATTCCAATGAAGTTGGGACGTTGTGTAAAATGTAAAAAACAGAATACAATGATTTTCAAATCCTCTTCAGCCTGTATTCAATTGAATACACCACAGACAAGATATTTAATGATCAGACTGATAAACTTTATTATTATTATTATTATTTTTTTTTTTGTGCAAATATTTGCTCATTTTGAAATGGATGCCTGCAACAGGTTTCAAAAAAGCTGAGACAGTGGTATGTTTACCACTGTGTTACATCACCTTTCCTTCTTACAACACTCAATAAGCGTTTGGGAACTGAGGACACTAATTGTTGAAGCTTTGTAGGTGGAATTCTTTGCCATTCTTGCTTGATGTACGACTTCAGTTGTTCAACAGTCCGGGGCCACACGTTTTCAGTGGGCCACAGGTCTGGACTGCAGGCAGGCCAGTCTAGTACCCGCACTCTTTTACTAAGAAGCCACGCTGTTGTAACACGTGCAGAATGTGGCTTGGCATTGTCTTGCTGAAATAAGCAGGGACGTCCCTTTAAAAGACGTTGCTTAGATGGCAGCATGTGTTGCTCCAAAACCTGGATGTACCTTTCAGCATTGATGGTGCCATCACAGATGTGTAAGTTGTCCATGCAATGGGCACTAACACACCTCCATACCATCACAGATGTGTAATGCGTGTAATGTGATGCGTTTCTGGATGTTGTTGATGTTTGGCTTTCACTTTGCATGGCAGAGTTTTAACTTGCACTTGCTGATGTAGCGACGAACTGCGTTAACTGTCAATGGTTTTCTGAAGTGGAGTTTTAACTTGCTGTTGTTGATGTAGCGACGAACTGTGTTAACTGTCACTGGTTTTCTGAAGTGTTCCTGAGCCCACGCAGTAAGATCCTTTACACAACGATGTTGGTTTTTAATGCAGTGCCGCCTGAGGGATCGAAGGTCACGGGCATTCAGTGTTGGGTTTCAGCCTTGCTGCTTACATGTAGAAAGTTCTCCAGATTCTCTGAATCTTCTGATTATATTATGGACTGTAGATGATGGAATCCCTAAATTCCTTGTATTTGAACGTTGAGAAACATTGTTCTTAAACTGTTGGACTATTTTTTTCATGCCGTTGTTCACAAAGCGGTGATCCTCACCCCATCTTTGCTTGTGAACAGCTGAGCCTTTTGGTGATGCTCCTTTTATACCCAATCATGACACTCACCTGTTTACAGACAGGTTCTTTGAGTATTCATCAACTTAACCAGTCTTTTGTTTCCCCTGTCCCAGCTTTTTTGAAGCGTGTTGCTGGCAGCCATTTTAAAATGACCAAATATTTGCACAAAAACAATAGTTTATCAGTTTGAACATTAAATATCTTGTCTTTGTGGTGTTTTCAATTTTAATATAAGTTGAAGAGGATTTGAAAATCATTGTATTCGGTTTTTATTTACATTTTACACAACGTCCCAACTTCATTGGAATCGGGGTTGTAAAAACAATAGCAGTTTTTTCCATGGCTAACAGAAGGATGCTGGATGATGCAGTGACAGATGATGAAGCAGAGAGCCTTGGTGATGAACCCTTCTTCACTGTAGTAGAAGCTTTGCAGTCATGTGACCTGGCCCCTCCCCCTCCCCACTCTGCCTTTCTAGCTCAGTGCTTCCAATATTATTTAAACAAGAAACATCATGCATACTGCAAAGTGTGGGAGAAGCTCTGAGATAAACTTGTCATGTCTGAACCTTATAGTGGAGTATCCGAACATACCAGGCATTTTTCTGGTGCTGAATTACTGCAGTACAAGGAGAAAAATGCAGTTTTTTGGTGCATGCACACAGCGGTTGAGTGTACCTGGAGCGACATTATCACTGCACATGGAAGTACAACTCAGGACTTGATAAGTTCATTGAGAATTGCAGACTTGCATATTTCTAATAGTGTTTAGTGAAAATGTTGGTCATTAACGTCATTGAATGTTGTGTACGCTGCTGTGTGATTGTGGAGAAAAATCCAGCTCACTCTTAGCGATGCCTCGACTATCGTGATGCTCTAAAGATGTGGTGTGTTCACAGCTCTTGTCTGCTCAAAGGACGTTGGGGCCGCTTAGACCTCAAATCCTGAGTATTCAACATGTTGGATTGTCTTGACCCGGTATTCCAGCGTGTGAGGTGCACCACGGGCACAAATGCAGCCTGCTGAATGTGACGTGTAGCCAGTCAGAAGGTGAGGTGACGGACGCACGGAGGGAAACCCAAAATCAAAGGAGCTGTCACGGCGCACCAGAAAGTCCAGTGCTGGAACGCTCTCCACTCCTTTAATCCTCTGGGGCCTACGCCGTTGTATACGATGGCTAAGACGAAGCTTTACTAAATTATAAATAACTTTTTAATGATATGAGATAGAAACTTACTTTCTTTTTTGCTGAAAAGGTAACTCTGCTGACGTTTGAGCCAGCCATTGGTCATCTTTGTACTCCTCATAGAAGCTGTGTGATGACGTGCGCAGTGTGAGTGTGCAATCGGAATTGTTTCACCGTCACATGGTTTTCCAAAATCCAGTCATAGGGCAGATTTACCACACGTGAAAAGCCAAAGATTGTTTTCAGGAGTGATATGTTACTAGTTGGCCCATTTGAATGGCCCCCTGGGTGCTTCAATGGGTACATACTACTTGTCTCCTGTGCGACCTGCGCCATTATGCACAGTGATCAGTGAAAGCAGACAGAGCAGACGGACAGCCTCTGATGACAATCTCACATGCTCAAACAAAGAGTGTGTAACTATCAAGATTGCTCCACTAGTTTGCATGTGAATGTTACTGGATAACTCTGTTGCTTTCTCAGCATAAAGCACTGTTTACCATATCAGTGGACAACAAAACACATAGACCATTTTGTATATGTTGTTCAAAATGTGCATTTGTTTATTGTTTGAAACCTTTTTGTTGTACAGTCTTTCACACAAGACCTCAAATTACTTTTATAAAGTCTCAAAACAGTTGTTTATTATAGTTTGCTGTTTTGAATAAATGTGTGGAAAATTATTTGCTGCTTTACTTTTTTCCTTTCTTATTCTGATTAAACCTTTATTACACTTATAAAACACAACAAAGCATATATATTATGAAAGCACAGGTTGTCCATGAAAAAAGAGACATAAAACTTGATTGTGGGATGCAGGGAGAGCTGTTAACAGCAATAATAAAATATTTGTGCCAGGGGAGTGAACTGTCAAACAAATACCCTCGGACCCTAGAGGGTTAACCAGTGCCTTTTGTTTTTGTGTCATTGTTCCTCAGTTTTAAACAGTCGACAAACTATCGCCGTTGCTTCTTTCTCATCCACCATGTTTGCTTACTCCAAGGTCAGTTTTGATCTTGAGAAGTTTTGTGAGATTTCCTGTCTGACCTGGGAATGTTAGAGAGTGAAATCTGTTGGTGCGGTGTGCTGTCTTTACCACGTGGCTGCACACTGTACCACCAAAACGATGACATCTGTGATTTTTTTATCGCCATGTGTGGTGTCTCAGGTATTGAAACCCTACTGACTGTTTTAAAAATCTTGTCGTGTGAACCAGGCATTAGCGTGTGTGGGTTGTGCTTTGTGTTTCAGGCTGGTTACAGAATCTCGAGCAGTTCTGGGTAGCTGACCTGGCCTTTTCCACCACGCTGCTTGGCCAGTTCCTGGAGGACATGGAGGCGTATGCAGAGGTGAGGACTCAGAGCTTTTGGATCTTTGAGGGCGTCTGCAGCTGGATGAGGTGTAACTTTGGCTTTTGGCTGCTGTAGGATCTGAGCCACGTTGTGTCCGGGGAGGTTCTGGATGAAGACATCCCCCCTCCGTCGGTATCACTGCCCAAACTAGCAGCTTTGCTGAAGGTGTTCAGTACCGTGGTCCGTAGCATTGGCGAGCGATTCAGCCCCGTCAGAGGACCGCCCATCACCGAGGTCTACGTCACTGACGTAAGTTTGTGTGTGTGTGTGTGTGTGTGTGTGAGAGAGAGAACCACAGTGCGAATCATCAGTATGGACGTGTGTCATCTTGACTGAAATATCAGGCTGACAATTGTCTTCAGGCCAGTCAGAAATGACTCATTAAAGAGCCACATCACATCTGTCTACAAAGCACAAAACGTGTGTGTGTCAGTCAGTATCTGACCTTATTTTTTTCAAAAACCGTGTGGATTTGAATCACGTGTGATTACATCAGACATGCTTGAACCCTTGCGAGAGTTTTTTTCCACGCCTGTCGGTTCCGTCATTCGCCTGTGGGCAGTCTTTGAGTGAGGAGTGGCCCACCCTCTCGTCGATTTTTTTTTTTTTTTTTTTTTTTTTTTTTTTTCCATTGTTTAGGAATGGCTCAGACTGCTGCTTTGTTTGATCAAATTTTTTTCAAAACTGTAAGGCACAACTGAGTGGACACCAATAAATTCAGCTGGTTTTAGGTAAAAATTTTAACGGCTGAGAGATTTTGGTCTGGTAGTGTCGCCGTAAGGACGGCCCACGGCGCCTGACGGCGATCTGCGCTTCGAGGCGGCAGCGTCTCACCGTTTCAAGTTGAAAACTTCCACATTTCAGGCTCTATTGACCCAGTAAGTCATCAGAGAACAGAGAACTTTCAGAAGAAGTCGGCATGAGGAGTTTATTCGGACATTCCATTGTTAACGGACATTTTGTAATGAAAGAACGTGCGGGCAGAGTCGCATGTCGGGCCGGACCCGACCGCGGGGGGTCGCGACAGGAAAAACACCTCAGTTGGAAACCTTAACGGACAAGTTGGAACATGCCCAAGCTGTTAAACAATTTATCAGTTACTCACTTGTTGAAAGCCATCAAAAGCCGCCTGAATTTTACAAATGGTTTTCAACACGGAGGTGTTTTTCCTGTCGCGGCGCACACAGATTCGCCGAGTCGTCACGGAAACGACTCGGCGAATTTGCGCGCCCGTCTTTCATTACAAATGTCCTTAAACAGTGGAATATCCGCATAAAGTCCTCATGCCGGCCTCTTCTGAATCTTCTCTGTTCTCTCACGACGTCCTGGGTGAATTAAGCCTTAAATTAGGATGTTTTCAGCTCGAAACAGGCCGACGACGGCGCCTGGAAGCGCTGCACGACGTCCCGCTCCGTGGGAAGTCCTTACACCGACAGAAACACCCCATAATCTCTCATCAGCCGTTAAACTTTTCACCGAAAACCAGCTTAATTTCTCGAATAGTGTCCACTCGGATATTCCTCACAGGTCCAGAAAAATTGTTGATAAAGCAACGAGCGCCGTCTCGAGCAGCGTGTGAAACAAAGGAATTCAGCCGAGAGGGCGGGACCACATCTCACTCAAGGCCTGCCCACAGGGAAATGACGTCACCGACACGCATGAAAAAACTCACGCATGCGCACGAGGGTTCAAGCATGATTGGTGTAATCGCACGTCATTCAAATCCATATAGTTAAAAAAAAAAAATAAAAGGGTCGGTTTATTACCTAATAGACCTCGTTTGTGTGTGTGTATATATATATATATATATATATATATATATATATATATATATATATTATAAAAGCTTGCTGATGATTTCTCAAAAGATTTATAAACTTTGATTAAAGAATCATAATTTTTAGAATTGAGTTTTGGTGAGATGAGTAATTGAGAATAGAAGGGAAGAAAATGTCAAAGTACTAAAAGAAAGAATGGAAATAAATGAAACAGCTAATCATGGCAGTGGGCGAGTGGTAAGACGGCCGCCAGTTTGCTGTAGTGGTTTGTTTCGGAGTGTGTGGACCATTGACGGTCCGTGTTGTGTACAGATCAGTGGAGCCTGGCAGGACATGCAGTGACCATGGATTTTCAACTGCGACTGGACCGCCATCCCTTGTTGGATCTGTGGTAGGTGACCTTGGCAAGGACAAACCCAACCAGGTTTTGTTGAAGAAACACCCAGTCCGATTGTTGGGCTTAAAAAATGATCATTTTCCTCTGGCTGGTATTTGAACAGAGGCTGGCTTGAGTACTCGGTGGAAGGGTTGGAGCGGAGGTTTGTGTTGAGGCTACGGGCTGCTTCATGCCATTACTCAGCGCAGTTTTCTTTCATTGCGCGCCCTGTTATGAACTTGTTATTGCTTTTCAAGCCGCCTAACAGATTACTACAAGCCAAAGATATGGACTTGTTCACTGATAAAGTGACACTTGTGATCAGTTCTTCTGACTGCGTGAAGACAGTGCACAGAAAAGGAATTTTCTTCACTGTGGATCTCTGCAGCCCCAGTCCAAGCAAGATAAGATGTACAACTAACAACAGTCTGCGTTTGGAGAGGACTGTTAACCCCCAAAATGGGAATCGGCTGCAAATTGTGAATTTATCCGCAAACCGGTAATTGCAGCACAGGACAAAATGTGAATGCAGGTCTCACAAAACGTGAACGCAGGTCTCCTACAACATGAATATCATTCGTAATATAGATTTTTTTTTTTTTTCCAGGTTTTATATTGACAAAACTGTTCCAATGTAATGTATTGCTTTAAATTATATATACTGTACCTGTTTAATGTGATGATTAGTGTGTGTAAATGCTGTGTGCTGTTTTTTTATGTAGCGTATGTAGACTGCTGTGTGCTAAAAGTGCCCCTCCATGAAGCAAATTGGAAATGTCAGTTTATATATCCTTTATTTATATTGATATTAGAGCTAGGCAACAATTAAAAATTTTAGTCTTGTGATTTCCATGATTAGTCGCATTGTTATACTCAAAATCCAAAAATGAATTCAAAAGTAGTGTATAGCACAATTTTATTTTAAATGTTCTGCCATATGAATGAAAGTGCTATAATGTTTGTTCTGCAAACACTTAACAGCATTTTGTTTATACAGTTGCAGTTAAATAAAAATAAATGATTGTTACCCAGCAGCGTCCACTCATCACCCGCTGAGAGGAACAGCGGGTGCACGTTGTAAAGTTGTGGCTTTTGCAGTCCTCTCTTTTATGGTTATTTTTTGCGATTCTCAGAATGTCTCTCAGCCTGACATCCTCCGCAACACTAACCGGCCTGCAGTCTGTGGCAATCCATTTCGCTGTCGCATTGCCTTTATCTGTATTTTCACACGCTGCATCTAACGTAGTCTGCTGATGCCTCACGTCGCAGTTTGTTTCGTTGAATGATTTGGCGGCATCAGCTGTGTGTGCTGCATTTAGGTCATGGTTTAAAATTCTCCGTCACCACGACGGACTTCTGTCATTTGGAAACTTTAATCCGACTTGCTGCTTCGATGGTTCGTTGTTTTATTTCGCTTTATCTTAATTTTCCCCCGCTAAAACCCTAAAGAGCAAATGTCTGAGTAATATTTACCTTTTTTATGTTAATCCGACCTGTTATTGTCTTATGAAACAGTTGATAGATGTATTTTATAACTTTAAAAAAACGGTACCGATGCTGATGTGTTAGCATGTCTATGGCATTTTCAATGTTAAAGTTAGCATTAATCTGTTTGCATCTCAGCAGTTTGTGTGCATTAGTTTACTGTATAGTAATTAGTGGCTGTGTTTGTCGTAAAAGAGTCAAATGTATTACGAATTGTAATATTTATTTATATATTAATAATAATAATAGCAACAACAACAAAAGTAATACTAATAATAATAATGCTACAGTACAATTTTAGAGAAACAAAGAACCTGATAAAACAAAACACAACAGAAAAGGTAAAAATAACTAACAATGAATGAACATGAATAAATATAGAAATAAGTGTTTCCTGTGAACACCTAGTGACTCTTAAACCTCCACTTCATCCCTGTTTTATTAAGTTTAATGTCAATTTGTTTCGGTCAAACCACATCTAAGCTGTGTTTTTACACAAGAAAAAAATAAAATGCAGTAAACTGCACATTTGTGTCGTTTTTCATGAAAATATCTTATTAAAGATCACATATTACACTTTACTCAGGCCTTTAAGATACTTTTGTGGACTCTTGCTGTAATATGTTGTCAGTGGTTCAGATAGTTTCTGTAGGCATCTAAAAATGCTCATAATTGGGTGAAACCTGATGGAAATCTTTTTGTGGTGTGTCGGTGACGTATGTATGTGCAAAATAAAACACTAACCCAGGTATGTTTTTGACGAGAATATAACATCATAACTTTATTACAAGCTCAAACGTTAATGTTGTGTGACAAAGGCCTTTTAATAATAACTCCAAGAAATAATGGCAAAACTCACATGTAAGTAAAAAAACCAACACAAAAAAAAGAACAAAAAGAAAACAGATTAATCGAAAAAATAATCCATTACTAAAATAATCATTAGTTGCAGCCCTAGTTTGTTTTATGATGAGTAAGATCATTTTACAGATTAAATGTGAATAAGCCAGTTTTGAGTTTCTCAGTGCGCATGCGTTTTCAAAACTGGTGACAGTGTTACTTTGTGCACAGCAGAACAATGTTGTCAGTTGCTTTAGGCCCTAATTTTGTATTTTATTGACTGTACAGTCAGTGACACAGCACCCATTTGGTGCATTCACCGGATTAGAACTAATCAAAATACTACAGAAGAGACAGAATTTTTACTTCACAGTTTGAAGTGAGTTTTCTTTGTTTCAGAGGGCTACATACCTGTTAAAATTCACCAGAATACACAAAATTTGACTTGGGCTTTAAAAAATGTTCTGGGGGAGATCCCCCAGACCCCCCATAATCAATACTGTGTTTTTACTTCACAGATTGAAGTGAGTTTTCTTTGTTTCAGAGGGCTTCATACCCATTAAAATTCACCAGAATATACAAAATTGGACTTGCTCTTTTAAAAGAATTCTGGGGGAGATCCCCTAGACTCCCCATAATCAATACTGTGTTTTTACTTCACAGATTGAAGTGAGTTTTCTTTGTTTCAGAGGGCTTCATATCCATTAAAATTCACCAGAATATACAAAATTTGACTTGCTCTTTTAAAAGAATTCTGGGGGAGATCCCCTAGACCCCCCATAATCAATACTGTGTTTTTACGTCACAGATTGAAGTGAATTTTCTTTGTTTCAGAGGGCTTCATACCCATTAAAATTCACTAGAATATACAAAATTTGACTTGCTCTTTTAAAAGAATTCTGGGGGAGATCCCCTAGACCCCCCAAAATCAATACTGTGTTTTTACGTCACAGATTGAAGTGAGTTTTCTTTGTTTCAGAGGGCTTCATACCCATTAAAATTCACCAGAATACACAAAATTGGACTTGCTCTTTTAAAAGAATTCTGGGGGAGATCCCCTAGACCCCCCATAATTAATACTGTGATTTTACGTCACAGATTGAAGTGAGTTTTCTTTGTTTCAGAGGGCTTCATACCCATTAAAATTCACCAGAATACACAAAATTGGACTTGCTCTTTTAAAAGAATTCTGGGGGAGATCCCCTAGACCCCCCATAATCAATGCTGTGTTTTTACTTCACAGATTGAAGTGAGTTTTGTTTGTTTCAGAGGGCTTCATACCCATTAAAATTCACTAGAATATACAAAATTGGACTTGCTCTTTTAAAAAAATTCTGGGGGAGATCCCCTAGACCCCCCAAAATCAATACTGTGTTTTTACGTCACAGATTGAAGTGAGTTTTCTTTGTTTCAGAGGGCTTCATACCCATTAAAATTCACTAGAATATACAAAATTGGACTTGCTCTTTTAAAAAAATTCTGGGGGAGATCCCCTAGACCCCCCATAATTAATACTGTGTTTTTACGTCACAGATTGAAGTGAGTTTTCTTTGTTTCAGAGGGCTTCATACCCATTAAAATTCACTAGAATATACAAAATTGGACTTGCTCTTTTAAAAGAATTCTGGGGGAGATCCCCTAGACCCCCCAAAATCAATACTGTGTTTTACGTCACAGATTGAAGTGAGTTTTCTTTGTTTCAGAGGGCTTCATACCCATTAAAATTCACTAGAATATACAAAATTGGACTTGCTCTTTTAAAAGAATTCTGGGGGAGATCCCCTAGACCCCCCAAAATCAATACTGTGTTTTTACGTCACAGATTGAAGTGAATTTTCTTTGTTTCAGAGGGCTTCATACCCATTAAAATTCACTAGAATATACAAAATTTGACTTGCTCTTTTAAAACATTTCTGGGGGAGATCCCCTAGACCCCCCATAATCAATACTGTGTTTTTACTTCACAGATTAAAGTGAGTTTTCTTTGTTTCAGAGGGCTTCATACCCATTAAAATTCAGCAGAATACACAAAATTGGACTTGCTCTTTTAAAAAAAATTCTGGGGGAGAACCCCTAGACCCCCCATAATCAATAATCAATACTGTGTTTTTACTTCACAGATTGAAGTGAGTTTTCTTTGTTTCAGAGGGCTTCATACCCATTAAAATTCTCTAGAATATACAAAATTTGACTTGCTCTTTTAAAACATTTCTGGGGAGATCCCCTAGACCCCCCATAATCAATACTGTGTTTTTACTTCACAGATTAAAGTGAGTTTTCTTTGTTTCAGAGGGCTTCATACCCATTAAAATTCACTAGAATATACAAAATTTGACTTGCTCTTTTAAAAAAATTCTGGGGGAGAACCCCTAGACCCCCCATAATCAATACTGTGTTTTTACTTCACAGATTGAAGTGAGTTTTCTTTGTTTCAGAGGGCTTCATACCCATTAAAATTCTCTAGAATATACAAAATTTGACTTGCTCTTTTAAAACATTTCTGGGGAGATCCCCTAGACCCCCCATAATCAATACTGTGTTTTTACTTCACAGATTAAAGTGAGTTTTCTTTGTTTCAGAGGGCTTCATACCCATTAAAATTCACTAGAATATACAAAATTTGACTTGCTCTTTAAAAAAATTCTGGGGGAGAACCCCTAGACCCCCCATAATCAATACTGTGTTTTTACTTCACAGATTGAAGTGAGTTTTCTTTGTTTCAGAGGGCTTCATACCCATTAAAATTCTCTAGAATATACAAAATTGGACTTGCTCTTTTAAAACATTTCTGGGGGAGATCCCCTAGACCCCCCATAATCAATACTGTGTTTTTACTTCACAGATTGAAGTGAGTTTTGTTTGTTTCAGAGGGCTTCATACCCATTAAAATTCACTAGAATATACAAAATTTGACTTGCTCTTTTAAAAAATTTCTGGGGGAGATCCCCTAGACCCCCCATAATCAATACTGTGTTTTTACTTCACAGATTGAAGAGTTTTCTTTGTTTCAGAGGGCTTCATACCCATTAAAATTCTGTAGAATATGCAAAATTTGACTTGCTCTTTTAAAAAATTTCTGGGGGAGAACCCCTAGACCCCCCATAATCAATACTGTGTTTTTACTTCACAGATTGAAGTGAGTTTTCTTTGTTTCAGAGGGCTTCATACCCATTAAAATTCTCTAGAATATACAAAATTGGACTTGCTCTTTTAAAAAAATTCTGGGGGAGAACCCCTAGACCCCCCATAATCAATACTGTGTTTTTACTTCACAGATTGAAGTGAGTTTTGTTTGTTTCAGAGGGCTTCATACCCATTAAAATTCACTAGAATATACAAAATTTGACTTGCTCTTTTAAAAAATTTCTGGGGGAGAACCCCTAGACCCAACTTCCAATACAGTGGTCCTTCGCTATATTGCGGTTCACCTTTCGCGGTCTCGCAGTTTCGCGGATTTTTTTAGTGCAATTTTGCATGCTTCTTTTTTTTTTTTTTTTTTTTCAACAGCGCATGCTGCCAAAATCTGGCAACAGGTCCAGAGACTATGCTCGCTGTTTTGATGCAGAGCGCTCCAGCAAGGATAGAATTCTTGCGGAAAAATCCGCAGCGCTGCATGGTCTCAGTAACCGCAGCCGCAGAGCTCCGTGGCCACTGAGAGAAGTTTCTTTTTAATGACTTGGATTCTTTGCGGGTTCCACATCCGTCTCACAACGGTAACACCGGAGGCAGTGAGTGAAGAAACAGCACGTGCATTGTGTTCTGCTTCTTGCCCAGAAGAAAAAAGAGCGCAACAACTACCCATAACTGTGTTCTTCACTCAGAAAGAGACACCTGCAGCGAGGTGTCACTCAGTGGAAAAAGAGCGGAGCGGCGCCATGACGAAGAGGCGCAATCAGAGGAACTGTGAAATACTGGTCAGTCATTATTAATAATTTCTTATGTGTCCAACCTCGTAGGTTGATCGTTAAAATTAAATTCGTTAGTTCTAAAAGCCATCATAATTATTTATAGGAAAACTTTCTATTTTTATTTCTCAAACAAATGTTTGGGCCTGAAAACAGGTTGGTCTTATTTTTCTACTAAGGTTTGAACTTTGAGAGTGTTTACACACGAGAGAAAAGTGAGAAAATGTTAATGCCTGTTTGAGGAAAGTGTATAAAGTGTGTAGTGAGGGGTTTTACAGCCTTAAAACATCTATAATAATTGTAAAAAAATAATGCTGACTACTTCGTGGATTTCGCCTATCGTGGGCTATTTTTAGAACGTAACTCCCGTGATAAACGAGGGAACACAGTATTCGGTAGTTTTCCCTCCAACAAATCATAAAAACCGAGACGGTATCGAAGCTCAGTCGAAGCTATTACTTATGTACATTTTCATTGGTTATTACAAAGCGCGCGCACACACACACACACACACACACACACACACACACACACACACACACACACACACACACACACACACACAGTCAGTGGATTATGTAAACAGACATTTTGACGTTATTGTCGTGTGCTAGAACATTGTAATTATATATACGTGTGTGTGTGTGTATATTATATACATGTATACACGTGATGACAGTGTTATAGGTGGAGATCACATCTACTAAATATAAACCTTATATGGTCTGACAGTTCAGTGGACATAGAACATTGGATTATACATGTACATGTATGTTTGTTGACAAGTGTGCCATGCTGAAAGTGGAGAATGATGAAAATCAAGTAAGTCTAGTTATGAAAAAATATTTTGGTCACAAAAATACACATGTACAGTAGATGGTCTTAGTAAGGGTTTACATTTTGAATTATAGATATGATCACCTGGCTTTATAGTAGTTTTTTATATCATTTTAGTGCAATTTACATGTTTTAAAACAGCAAAAATGCTCTGCCCTGGACCCGCTGGGGCCTGCGGCCCCTGGATCCTGGCTTATTTTCCTCTGAAAATCGAGTTTGCCTATCTCATCCCTGTGTTTAGAATAGATTTGTATGTTGTATAATGTGTGTATTGTATTTATTGAGGAAAAAAGAGTGTGTGCTCCCATTCCGCCACATTTCAGGGAATTGCTGGCATTGATTCTTGCCAGGAAGAAATTTCAGTCAGATGAATACTTATTGCTTTAACCCATGATTTAGGTGAAATTTAAGATTCAAAGTACTCCGCTGATAAGAAAATTCAACTATGCATTGGCTTCAAATAACTTTGGTTCTGTCGGCTGTCTGGAAGCACTTTAAAAAGAAAATAGCCACGTAAAAGTTCCGTGCCCTTCTCCATGTTGGTTGGTCCATCCGGCAATTCTTGTCTTTTCCGTTGTCGATGACTCATCACACCGGTTCCTGTGAACGCGGCAGCAGTCAGCGACAGACTTGCAAAACAAAAACCTGTGAGCAACAGACTTACAAAAAAAAAAAAAAGAAAAAAAACCTGCATTAACTAGCAATAAAAAAAATTGTCAGCGCTAACTAATTAATGCGTTAATGCAGTAATAATGCATTAACTTGCCAAGCCCTAATCGATATACAATTCCCTTCATTCTTTACTCTACTTTTGGGAGCCAAAGACTTTGTTGAACCCATTCTTCGCAGACAGACAGTTCGTCTACGTGACTAAAGATATATTTTCAATAAATATGACACATTCTGAAAGCTGAGTTTGTTGTGAACATTTTGATGTGCAACACATGGGCAGTGCCCTAAAAAGAACCTTAGAAGGAGAATTACTGAAGGTCTGGTGAAATAGAGAGAAAACCGCTGGACCCCAGAGGGTGAAAGTTGAGCTCCTCTTTGGCAGAAGACACAAGAGAGATGAAAGCCTGAATGAATATAATCTGTTGTCTGCTCTGTGAAGCTGTGATGGCTGAATCCAGTTTTGTGTGCCTCCTGTCTAAACCATGAAATGAGTTTCACCCATGAAGAGCTGTCCTAACCCTAACTTCTAATCTGCGTTTGTTCCAGGTCTTAAATCGCGTCCTGGCCTGTGTGACCACGGCGAAGCAAGTCCAGTTCTCGGAGGCCGTTCTGACAGCAGGAACAGAATGTGTGGGCGTGCTCCTGGCCAGCGTGGAGCCCTGTGGTCAGCTGATGGATTCTGTCCTCTCCTACGGCCTGGACCAGCTGGACTGCTGCCGGGCCTGCAGTTCAGACTACAATCTGGCAGCGCTCGGCCTGCTGACTCTGGTAAAGTGACCACAGACTGTCACACGTGAGCCTTTCTTTTATGAAATTACCAAATGATGGTTAAATGCAGTGGAAACAAGAAATCCAACTTTAAAGATGTTGGGCCATGTTCTTTAGGCTTGTGTAGTGTTTCCCAGTCCTGGTCCTCAGGACCCAAATTGCTGCATGCCTTCTGTTTGTTCCTGAACTCTGGTATGATAGGCACTGGTCTTACTTTTGACCTCTGTTTTGGTTTGGTTTTTAGATTGTGGACCAGATCAACACCAAGCTGCCTGTTTCCTTTGTGGAGAAACTGCTGGCACCTGACTCCCAGCTGCTGGATCTGCGGTTCCATCCAGAGAAAGAGGTGCGCGTGTGTGTGTGTGTGTGCACGTCTGTGGGTAAAAGTAACAGGTAGCAAAGTAACAAACTTGCATATGCCAGTGAATACACCTGCAAATCATCAGCATAAGGAAGAAATTTCAGCTCAAAGCTACTCATACTTTTTCCCACTGGGGCTATATATAGGGAAAATAACAGTGGGACAAGAACCAATCCCTGAGGGGCACCAATAATTCAGAAGTTTCCACCCCTGTTCCTTGAGACGCTGATCATGTGTCTGCTGGTTGCTGGTTGACTGAGCGCAGTGCTGCTGTTTTCTGATCGACCGTCGCTCTCTTTGTGCCCGCTCTCCGTCCCACAGGTGGTGTTGGCTGTTCACAGTGTGTACCAAGCACTGCTGGGTCTGAAAAACATTCCAACTCTGGATGCAGCCTACAGAATGGTTTTAGGAGAGATGGCTTGTGCCCTGTCCAGCCTTCTGCTAACCCTGGAGCCTTGTGGTAGGACCCTGGTACTTGGTGACAGCTGCTCCAGCATTCAGCACCCTGCCTTTAGCTCACTGACCCTGCCTGCGGAGAAGGCCCAGGTCACCCTCATCTTCAACATAAGTACCCTCACCACTATCGGCAACACCAAGAACTCCCTGATTGGGGTGAGTACCTGCGCTGAGGAAGTCTCCTTTTGTGTGGCCTTCAGTCAGTCCTCAGTCCTGCTTCAGTGTCTCACACTCTGATGAGACATACGTCTGAGGTAGGAACGAATTTCAAAATTCGTATTCAGATCAAACACATCTTGCTTGTTTAAAAAAAATTTGCAAAATTGTATCTGTCAAAAACCAAATGTTGAAACACTTGAAGCAAGGATTAAAGTTCTCCGTTGCTACAGCAGATTTCCATCAGTTGGGCTACCACAAGGCCATATGAGACAGGGCTCGACAATAACGCTTGCCTACTTGCCTAAGAGTGCGAGTGAACAGTGCTTTCAGACTCCTGCTTCACGCTCCTCACTTACCCGACATGAAGTTAATTTTCAGTTGCATTTAGAAAGAAGTCTGGTGAAAAATAAACCATTTTGTTCCTGCAGCAGCAGAAATGTTTTCTAATCAACTGTTTTAGGTTAAATGAACCCGATTCTCTCATCATACATGTTCTTCCTCATTTGTCTCTGTGTCTGTGTGGTGTCGGCGAGAACAGATACACCATAGGTGTCAACCTGATTCCGGAAAGGGTACAGAGGGTGCAGGTTTCTGTGTAATCACCAACTCTACCAGGTGTTTTTATTGATGAACTCATCCCGTCTGCTGTTAATCAGTGAAATCACCTGGTAGAGTATGACAAAAAGTGTTAGTATTAAATGTTTCTGTGTAGGCTTTCAGTTGTCCAGGTGGTTTCCATAGTAGAGAACCTTGAATCTTTGACTGGACTGGGTTACTTGACGTGAGGACGTTTCGCTTCAAATCGCAGAAGCTTCCTCAGCTAAAATTCTTGCACTGGTAGTCTGACTTCTGTCTTGACGCTTGTAGAATGAACAAAAGACTGAAACTGCTCTGACCTGAGTACCCCATTGTAAACAGGGAACAAAGCGTGTCTCAGACCCCCTCCCTGGTTAAGGCTGGGTTTCAACTGTTTCACATACAAAGCTTCCTTCACTCCCCTCTCAAACCATTAATTTTCTCTGGCTAATATTTTAACTTCCTTGTCCTCAAACGTGTGGTTAGTGTCTTTAAGGTGGAGATGAACTGCAGACTGAGGTCCACTGGTGCCCTGTCTGTGGTGCTGGTATAGCCTTTTGTGCAGTGGCTGCTTCGTTTCACCTATGTAGTGTTCGTTACAGTTTTTCTGACATCTGATAGAATACACTACATTGCTCTGTTTGTAACTAGGGATCCTGTCCTTAGGGTGAACTAATTTCTGTCTCAAGGTGTTAACCGGTTTAAAGTAAACTGGGATTTTGTGCTGTCTGAAGATCCTCTGTAGTTTTTCCCCTACTCCTGCTAAATAAGGAAGAGACACTCCTCTTCTTCTTGTCTCCTGTCTATCTGGTCTCTTTGTTCTCTGGGACTTCTGCACTTTGTCCAGGGACCATCGTGGGTATCCACATACTGTGAGGGCTTTCCGTACAAGTTGTTGTTCTTTAGCCCTTCCCTCTGCAGTTGTGGGCACCTGTAAGGCTCTGTGTTGGAGTCCTGATCACCCCGAGCTTGTGTTCAAGGGGGTGGTTTGAGCCAAAGAGCAGATATTGGTCAGTGTGAGTGGGTTTTCTGTAAACCCCTGTCTGGAGCTGCCTGTTCTCTCCAATCGTAACATCACAGTCCAAGAAGGCTAAATGGTTGTTTCTGGCATTTTCACCTGTGAACTTGATATTGGAGTCCACCGAGTTGATGTGCTCTGTAAAGGCCTCCACTTCCTGTTGCTTGATTTTAACCCATGTGTCATCGACATATCTGAACCAGTGACTGGGAGAGATGCCCGTGAACGACGTCAAGGCTGTCTTCTCCACGAGCTCCATGTACAGATTGGCCACAATGGGGGATACCAGAGACCCCATCGCACAACCATGAATCTGCCTGTAGTAATTCCCCCTAAACAGAAAATGTGATGTTAAGACAGATCTCCAAAAGATGTGGTCTGGTGTAAGTTTGGTCCTTTCAAGTAGAGACACGCCCTCCATCAGCCTCTGCCTCACAGCTGTGATGGCATCAGCAGTGGGGATGCAGGTGAACAGTGATGTCACATCAAAGTCAGACTACCAGAACAAGATATTTAGCTGAGGAAGCTTCTGTGATTAGGAGCGAAACGTCCTCGTGTCAAGCAGCCCAGTCCAGTCGAAGATTCAAGCTTCTCTACTATTAGAATCAAATAGAAATCAGTCCTTTTTCTTTCTTTTTTTTTTTTTTACAATAAATACAATGTATGCCAAATGGCTGGAAGATATATTGCACAAGTTTTGACAATATTGCACATAACTCTGAATAAGTGTTTATGTATTCATCCTGCTGAAGGGGGAGGAGTTATACAGTTTGATTGCCACACGTAGGAAAGGCCCCCTGTGGCGTTCTGTGGTGCACCTCAGTGGCCTCAGTCTTTGGCTGAAGGTGCCCGATGTCAGTGTGGCATGCAGGGTGTGGTAGGTGTTGTCCAGCATGCTGAGCAGTTTCCTCAGCATCCTCCTCTCTGACACCTCCACCACAGATTCCAGTTCCTCCTCCAGGACAGAGCCAGCTCTCCTAATGAGCTTGTTGAGTTTGTTTGTTCATGTCAGCTGCCTTCAGCCTGCTGCCCCAGCACACTACAGTGTAGAAGATGACGCTGGAGACCACTGAGTGATAAAACATCTGCAGCGTATTTCTGCAGACGTTGAAAGATCTGAGCTTCCTGAGGAAGTACAGTCGGCTCCAATCTTTCTTATACACAGCATCTGTGTTTACAGTCCAGTTTGTTGTCTGTGTGGACACCCAGGTACTTGTAGTAGTTCACAATGTCCACCTCAGTTCCACTGATGGTAACTGGGTTTGGACGGGCCTTTCATCTTCTGAATTCCACCCCCAGCTCCTTTGTCTTAAATGCGTTGAGCTGCAGGTGGTTGAATCCGCACCACTCCACAAACCTGTCTACCACAATCCTATACTCGGCCTCCTGGTCCCTGCTGATGCAGCCCGCAATGACAGTGTCATTTGAGAAGCTCTGCAGGTGACAGGACTGTGACCAGAACCTGAAGTCTGAGATGTAGAGTGTGAACAATGCAGGTAGAATGCAATGTGTTCAGATGGCTGGAGTTAGTTCCTCCTTCCTTGAGGTCACAAAAGGTGTACCTCATGGTTTGGTCACAGGACCTGTTTTGTTCACAATTTACATTAATGACCTGTGTGTAAACTTATTAAATGCATCTTTCCATCTCCATGCAGATTATACAGTAATTTATTACTGTTCTAAACTAATTACACAGGCACTTGAATTCTTGCATGTAGTCCATTTTTGTCTGGAGAAATTGAAGTTGGTCTCAAAGGTTGAAAAATCTAAAATAATGCTCTTTTCAACTGCTCAATGTCAAACTCTGGAGTTAGTCACTTTGTGCAAGTACTTGGTTTTAGTTATTGATGTGGAGCTCTCCTCATATAAAATCAACAATGATATTAATAATATTAAAGCAAACAGAGCTCTGGTATTGGATTGAAAAGTATCAGCATCGGCAGATATCCAAATTCAGGTATCGGGATCGTATCGAAAGTGAAAAATTGTGGTTCGGTGCATCCCTAGTCGAGGCTCAGCTTTGTCCACGCTCATAAGTGTTGTCAGTGACAAATCTAAGAAATAATGTGTGTGATCAGACAGATCAGACAGCAGGCTGTCTGACAGGTAACCTGAGAAACAGCGGAGCGGTGCACGTGCACAGTGCGTGCATGGTGTGTGCTGCTCCGCCTCAGAACAGTCTCACATCAAGACAGACTCTCTCCAAGTAAAATAAAAATAAATCATGGACCATCTTTAAATATTTCAAAAAGTAACCCACAGCACATCATAAACTCTGTTTGCCTGTTTCATGCTCAGCTGTGAATAAAAATTTACTTTGCTTGGTGAAAAAAACAAAAACCGTGGACTTCATTAACATTAAAATGAGAATTTTATCATTATTTTGAAGTTACGTGACTAGAGTAGTAGGCATGTGGAGAATAATCGATACGAATTGGTATCTAGATACAAACGTGCCCGATGTGAGCGCATCGATTCATTCAGTGTGCATCGATTCATTTGACAGGCTGAATCGTGTTGCATCGCTTGCTGCCTGCTGGCATCGATTCCCCCCCAAGGCACATTGAATATGTTAAGACATATGTACAATAATATTAGGACCAATATTATAAAGGTACTTCACATATAGGTACAAATGTACAATGAAATTTGGCCAGATTTCAGAAGCGAGAATTCAACTCTGGGAGCCAGTGTGACACAGCAGCAGCCAGGAATAGTGGGTACCCAAAAAATATATATATCTAAGTCTGCAGTCAGGCCAGATACGATGATTCAGGTTCCTTTAGCTCACCTTCAGTAAAAGTCTGGCCTGCATAAAAACAGGACCATGTAGGTCAAAATATCCTTAGTGCACTATTATTCAGTGTCACAATATAAATAATATGAATAGTTTTAATTATTATATCACATAATCCAATAACGATATTAATATTATACAACACAAAGTTCAAAAGTTCAATTATTAATTCTGATGAAATTATTTAAATATAAATAATTTAATATGCTATAATAAATAAATGTACTATTATTTGTAAGAGTTATTGCTTTATCACAAAATAGACATAGCTAAATATATTGCACCTCAATAAAATAAAGTGCCAGGTGCTAGTACACCTAAATATCAAAGCTACAATAAATACAGCTTAACCTTTGTATCAAAATGTTCAAAACAAAGTGCATTGTAAGGGCAAAGATTTAAATAGCACAACCAACCCGCACTAAAATGAGCTATCAGTGATAAAAACCCTTTTAACATGAACCTTTTAGCATTTGTAAACATTACACATTGTTTGTAATTCAGCAACGTATGAATCTTCAAAGGAAAACACATAATACCTGAAGCTAAATGTTCCCCTTCAGATTGAATGGAACTGGGCTAGGCTAACCAGCCCCATTAAATTAACGGCTGCAGCTAACATGCTAAGCTAAGGGATGCGAATTCACCAATTCCGCTTGTTTAAGACAACCGCAAGCTTCTCCTTGCGCTTTTCATCAGCGATAGTCGGCTCCTACAAACAATAATACGAGGTCTGTGAGAAAAGTAACGGACCTTATTATTTTTTTCAAAAACCATATGGATTTGAATCACGTATGATTACATCAGACATGCTTGACCCCTCGTGGGCATGCAAGAGTTTTTTCACGCCTGTCGGTTATGTCATTCGCCTGTGGGCAGTCTTTGAGTGAGGAATCGCCCACCCTCTCGTCGATTTTTTTTTTTTTTTCATTGTTTAGGAATGGCTCAGACTGCTGCTTTGTTTGATCAAAATTTTTTCAAAACCTGTAAGGCACAACTGAGTGGACACCATTCGATAAATTCAGCTGGTTTCGGTGAAAATTTTAACGGCTGATGAGAGATTTTGGAGTTTAGTTTACTGTCGCCGTACGGACGACCCACTGTGCCTGACGATGATCTGTGCTCTGAGGCGGCAGCGTCTTGCTGTTTCAAGCTGAAAACTTCCTAATTTCAGGCTCTGTGGACCCAAGACGTTGTGAGATAACAGACAACTTTCAGAAGAATTCGGGATCAGGAGTTTATCCAGACATTCCACTGTTAAAGGAGATTTTGTAATGAAAGAACGTGCGGGCAGATTCGCATGTCGGGCCGGACCCGACCGCGGGGGGTCGCCACAGGAAAAACACCTCCGTTGGAAACCTTAACGGACAAGTTGGAACATGCCCAGCTGTTAAACAATTTCTCAGATAGTCACTTGTTGAAAGCCATCAAAAGCCGCCTGAATTTTACAAATGGTTTTCAACACGGAGGTGTTTTTCATGTCGCGGCGCACACAGATTTGCCGAGTCGTCACGGAACGACTCGGCAAATTCGTCCCGCACGTTCTTTCATTACAAAATCTCCTTTAACAGTGGAATGTCCGGGTAAACTCCTGATGCCGGCTTCTTCTGAAACTTCTCTGTTCTCTGACGACGTCCTGGGTGACAGAGCTTTAAATTAGGATGTTTTCAGCTCGAAACAGCCAGACGGATGCCACCTCCGGCCACGCCGATCCGCTTGTGAGCTGTTCTTAAGCGAAAGAAACTCCACAATCTCTCATCAGCCGTTAAACTTTACACCGAAAACCAGCTGAATTTCTCGAATAGTGTCCACACGGATATCCCTCACCGGTCCTGAAAAAATTTGATAAAGCAACGCGCGCCATCTCCCTGCAGCGTCTCAGACAAAGAGATTCCGACGGGAGGGGGAGTCCACACCTCACTCAAAGCCTGCCCACAGGTGGATGACGTCACCGACAGGCATGACAAAACTCACGCATGGGCACGAGGGTTCAAGCTTGTCTGATGTTAAAAACATATGAATCAAATCCATTTATTTTTTGAAAAAAATAAAAGAACCGCTTTTTTTTTTTATCACAGACCTCATATCAGTACCTTGAATATGGTAACGTGTTATGATGTATACTAGAAGAACGACTTTGTCACCGACCTGCAGCAGCTCCTTCCCCCGTGTTCCCTTGCGTCCGCCCGACAGCGTCTAACTACCGGGAAATAAAGAGTCACGCGTGACGTACAATGCAGTGACGTAATAGGACACAGGCTTTATCAATGGGAGATGGCAAACGGGAGATTTACCACCCGGGTTACAAATGCACCACAGCCAATTCCTAGTGAACATTGTTTATTAAGAAAATGATTATTTCTCTAAGTTGATTGCGGACTGCAGCAGGTCTGCTTGAAGCAACGAAGCTTGCTGCTGCTTCTGCTTCGCTGGTTTTCAGAAGCGGCAAGTCCACTGGCGTGAGCACCAGCTGGGTGCATAAGCTGAAGTTGACACCTCTTTCCAAACGTTATAATACAAACAAACTACAACCTACCAAAATGAGACGTCCTGCGTTCCTTATGAATCCTGACGTTCAGCACAGCCGGCTGAAGAGCTCAGCTCAGAGTCTGTAGAGTTACATTTGTACTATTAATGTCTGAAGGGAAATGCTTTTGACAAAAACTACAGATTTTGTTCTATTTATGTCCAGAGTTTAAGGATCCAGTAACCAATTTTATAATTATTTACTTTAACACTCAATAAAATGTTGTTGACATAGAAAATCTGTAAAGCCGACTTTGAGTACACATAAAATTCACAGGCGGTATTGATAAGGGAATCGATAAGGAATCGGATTGATTCTTTATTGATTCAGGGGAGGTGATGGTCTAGTGGTTAAAGCGGTTGGGCTTGAGACCAGAAGAACCTCGGTTCAAATTCCAGCCTGACTGGAAAATCACTAAGTGCCCTTGGGCAAGGTCCTTAATCCCCTGGTTGCTCCCAGTGTGTAGTGAGCGCCTTGTATGGCAGCAGCCTGCCATCAGGGTGAATGTGAGGCACTATTGTAAAGCGCTTTGAGCGTCTGATGCATATGGAAAAGCGCGATATAAATGCAGTCCATTTACCATTTAAGCTGAATCGATAATGGCATCAATATCAATAAAATCTTATCAATATCCGTCATGCGCCTGTGAGCAGGCTTTGAGTGAGGAGTAGTCCACCCCTCTCGTCGTTTTTTTCATTGTTTAGGAATGTTTCAGAGACTGCCGCTTTGCTTGATCAAATTTTTTTCAGAAACTGTGAGGCACATCAAAGTGGACACCATTCGAGAAATTCAGATGGTTTTTGGTGAAAATTTTATGGGCTTCAAAGAGATTACGGAGTGTTACTGTCGCTTTAAGGACGGCCCAGAGCGACTGGTGGTGCGCCGCGCTCCGAAGCCGCCATAGACAGGCTGAGCGACCATTTCATTTCTAAACGGATGGCTGTCTGGATCCGTGACCGTGTGCCATTTCTCTGGTTATCACAAGAGCTGGACATCAACCATTTTCCGGCAGATTTCACTTTTAACAAGAGATTTTGTCATGGAAAGCCGAGCGGAGGCTTCAATCACAGCACCAACTGGTGTCCAAGGTGCTTAATATTAAAAACACAAAACACATATAAAATAAAATTTTAAAACACATAAAAAGAACATAAAAATAACAGAACATGTCACCTCCCCACTAAGTGTTAAAAGCCAGTTTAAATAAATAAGTCTTTAACTTAGATTTAAAAAGTGCTAGGTCAGGAATAGTACGTAACTCAAGAGGTAGCTCGTTCCACAGTCTGGGGCCAGATACCGCGAAAGCATGATCACCCCAGCGTTTATATCTTGACCTTGGAACATCTAAGTAAAGCTGGCCAGACGCCCTTAATGTCCTACTGTAGGTGCGCAAAGTTAAAATTTCAGACAAGTAGGGAGGTGCAAGGCCATAAATAGCTTTAAAAACAAACATTAAAATTTTAAAATCAATTCTAAAACGAACTGGAAGCCAGTGGAGTGTGTACAGGACAGGCGTAATATGCTCACGTCTAAAAGTGTTTGTTAAGACGAGCAGCAGCATTTTGCACCAACTGGAGACGTGCAAGAGATGACTGATTAATTCCCGTATAAAGTGCATTACAGTAATCAAGTCTGGAGCTGATGAAAGCATGAATGGCCGTCTCAAGATCACGTCTACTGAGGAAGTGCTTTATTTTAGCCAAAAGGCGAAGTTGGAAAAAACTAGCTTTGACAACAGAATGTATCTGTTGTTCGAACCTCAAACAGCTGTCAATATCACTCCCAAATTCTTGACAGCTGGTTTTACATAGTTAGCCAAAGCACCAAAATTTGGTGTTACCACATTTGGTTTGCCAGAGCGCTCAAACACCATGATCTCAGTTTTACCATCATTCAGGTAAAGGAAGTTTTGGGACAGCCACTGCTTTACATCACGAATACAATTAAATAATGATGACAAAGCATCACTCCCATTAGTCCTCACAGGCAGATAGATTTGCAGATCATCTGCATAACAATGAAAGGACAGATTGTGCTGGGTTATAATTGACCCCAATGGCAAATGTACAAAGAAAATAGAATAGGCCCAAGGACAGAACCCTGCGGCACTCCACAAGACAGATGAACAGTTGATGAGGAGAGGTCCCCAATCATCCTGGCGCTTTGCGCGTCACGATGGATTCACTACTGGAGCGAGACAAAACCACCTCCATTTTGGTTTCACTGGACGCCTTTGAGATGGCGTTCAGACAGCTGTCGGTGGTTTTTCCATCGAGTGATTATCCGAGAAATTGTGGATGTGCCCTGACACTTCTTTTGTTTGTAAGTACATTAACTTTAATATTCCAACATAAGAATTGCAGCTGAAATAGAAAAATCAGTACATTTCAGCATTTTCTGGGACTGAGATTCAGATTAAATATTTATCACATCTACTTTGCTGTGACATATCACTTCATGAAAAAGTTAATACTGTCACTCTCCTGTGTGGGTGGTAAAATTTTGCATTTTTTTTTTTTTTTCCCAGACGATGTGGCAACAGAAACAGTTAATCTGTGGTAATACAGGGAGGCATTTATCAAATAAAATAAAATCAATTTTTTTATATAGCGCCAAATCACAAACAGTTGCCCCAAGGCGCTTTATATTGTAAGGCAAAAGCCATACAATAATTACAGAAAAACCCCAACGGTCAAAACGACCCCCTGTGAGCAAGCACTTGGCGACAGTGGGAAGGAAAAACTCCCTTTTAACAGGAAGAAACCTCCAGCAGAACCAGGCTCAGGGAGGGGCAGTCTTCTGCTGGGACTGGTTGGGGCTGAGGGAGAGAACCAGGAAAAAGACATGCTGTGGAGGGGAGCAGAGATCAATCACTAATGATTAAATGCAGAGTGGTGCATACAGAGCAAAAAGAGAAAGAAACACTCAGTGCATCATGGGAACCCCCCAGCAGTCTAAGTCTATAGCAGCGTAACTAAGGGATGGTTCAGGGTCACCTGATCCAGCCCTAACTACAAGCTTTAGCAAAAAGGAAAGTTTTAAGCCTAATTTTAAAAGTAGAGAGGGTGTCTGTCTCCCTGATCTGAATTGGGAGCTGGTTCCACAGGAGAGGAGCCTGAAAGCTGAAGGCTCTGCCTCCCATTGTACTCTTAAAAACCCTAGGAACTACAAGTAAGCCTGCAGTCTGAGAGCGAAGCGCTCTATTGGGGTGATATGGTACTATGAGGTCCCTAAGATAAGATGGGACCTGATTATTCAAAACCTTATAAGTAAGAACAACAATTTTAAATTCTATTCTAGAATTAACAGGAAGCCAATGAAGAGAAGCCAATATGGGTGAAATATGCTCTCTCCTTCTAGTCCCCGTCAGTACTCTAGCTGCAGCATTTTGAATTAACTGAATGCTTTTCAGGGAACTTTTAGGACAACCTGATAATAATGAATTACAATAGTCCAGCCTAGAGGAAATAAATGCATTAATTAGTTTTTCAGCATCACTCTGAGACAAGACCTTTCTAATTTTAGAGATATTGCGTAAATGCAAAAAAGCAGTCCTACATATTTACTTAATATGCGCATTGAAGGACATATCCTGATCAAAAATGACTCCAAGATTTCTCACAGTATTACTGGAGGTCAGGGTAATGCCATCCAGAGTAAGGATCTGGTTAGACACCATGTTTCTAAGATTTGTGGGGCCAAGTACAATAACTTCAGTTTATCTGAATTTAAAAGCAGGAAATTAGAGGTCATCCATGTCTTTGTCTGTAAGACAATCCTACAGTTTAGCTAATTGGTGTGTGTCCTCTGGCTTCATGGATACATAAAGCTGGGTATCATCTGTGTAACAATGAAAATTTAAGCAATGCTGTCTAATAATATTGCCTAAGGGAAGCATGTATAAAGTGAATAAAATTGGTCTTAGCACAGAACCTTGTGGAACTCCATAATTAACCTTAGTCTGTGAAGAAGATTCCCCATTTACATGAACAAATTGTAATCTATTAGATAAATATGATTCAAACCACCGCAGCACAGTGCCTTTAATACCTATGGCATGCTCTAATCTCTGTAATAAAATTTTATGGTCAACAGTATCAAAAGCAGCACTGAGGTCTAACAGAACAAGCACAGAGATGAGTCCACTGTCTGAGGCCATAAGATCATTTGTAACCTTCACTAATGCTATTTCTGTACTATGATGAATTCTGAAACCTGACTGAAACTCTTCAAATAGACCATTCCTCTGCAGATGATCAGTTGTGTTACAACTACCCTTTCAAGAATTTTTGAGAGAAAAGGAAGGTTGGAGATTGGCCTATAATTAGCTAAGATAGCTGGGTCAAGTGATGGCTTTTTAAGTAATGGTTTAATTACTGCCACCTTAAAAGCCTGTGGTACATAGCCAACTAATAAAGATAGATTGATCATATTTAAGATCAAAGCATTAATTAATGGTAGGGCTTCCTTGAGCAGCCTGGTAGGAATGGGGTCTAATAGACATGTTGATGGTTTGGAGGAAGTAACTATCAATCAGAGAGAAAGAGTCTAACCAAATACCGGCATTATTGAAGGCAGCCAAAGATAACAATATGTCTTTGGGATGGTTATGAGTAAATTTTTCTCTAATAGTTAAAATTTTATTAGCAAAGAAAGTCATGAAGTCATTACTAGTTAAAGTTAAAGGAATACTCAGCTCAATAGAGCTCTGACTCTTTGTCAGCCTGGCTACAGTGCTGAAAAGAAACCTGGGGTTGCTTATTTTCTTCAATTAGTGATGAGTAGAAAGATGTCCTAGCTTTACGAAGGGCTTTTTTTTATAGAGCAACACTCTTTTTCCAGGCTAAGTGAAGATCTTCTAAATTAGTGAGACGCCATTTCCTCTCCAACTTACTGGTTATCTGCTTTAAGCTGCTAGTTTGTGAGTTTTACCACTGAGTCAAGCACTTCTGATTTAAAGCTCTCTTTTTCAGAGGAGCTACAGCATCCAAAGTTGTGCTCAATGAGGATGTAAAGCTATTGACAAGATAATCTATCTCACTCACAGAGTTTAGGTAGTTACTCTGCACTGTGTTGGTATATGGCACTGGAGAACATAACAAAGAAGGAATCATATCCTTAGACCTAGTTACAACCCTTTCCGAAAGACTTCTAGTGTAATGAAACTTATTCCCCACTGCTGGGTAGTCCATCAGAGTAAATGTAAATGTTATTAAGAAATGATCAGACAGAAGGGGGTTTTCAGGGAATACTGTTAGGTCTTCAATTTCCATACCATAAGTCAGAACAAGATCTAAGATATGATTAAAGTGGTGGGTGGACTCATTTACATTTTGAGCAAAGCCAATAGAGTCTAATAATAGATTAAATGCAGTGTTGAGGCTGTCATTCTCAGCATCTGTGTGTATTTTAAAATCGCCCACTATAATTATCTTATCTGAGGTAAGCACTAAGTCAGACAAAAGGTCTGAAAATTCACAGAGAAACTCACAGTAACGACCAGGTGGACCATAGATAATAACAAATAAAACTGGTTTTTGGGACTTCCAATTTGGATGGACAAGACTAAGAGTCAAGCTTTCAAATGAATTAAAGCTCTGTCTGGGTTTTTGATTAATTAATAAGCTGGAGTGGAAGATTGCTGCTAATCCTCCGCCTCGGCCCGTGCTACGAGCATTCTGACAGTTAGTGTGACTCGGGGGTGTTGACTCATTTAAACTAACATATTCATCCTGCTGTAACCAGGTTTCTGTTAGGCAGAATAAATCAATATGTTGATCAATTATTATATCATTTACCAACAGGGATTTAGAAGAGAGAGACCTAATGTTTAATAGACCACATTTAACTGTTTTAGTCTGTGGTGCAGTTGAAGGTGCTATATTATTTTTTCTTTTTGATTTTTTATGCTTAAATAGATTTATTGCCTTAATCAAAAAAAAAAAAAAGTCTCAAACACACAAAACATAAATAATGCATAGCCTGTGGTCTTATAGTTTTTCACAATGTGGTGGTGATTGACACATGATGATCCTAACATTTATTTTGTCTTCTGTTTCTGTAACTGCAGACTATGAATGCAACATATTTCATGTTTTGTGAGGTCAGCTTTATTTTTTTTTATTTATTTATTTTTGTTAATATATTCCTACATTTGTGGCCTGCAGCATTTTCCAAGAGAAACGGTTGGGACAGGGAAGTTTGTTAATGGAAGAATTACTTAATAATGTTTACAGTCAGTTTTCTTGGTAAATGTCAGAGGATGAATACATGAACATTTCCAACTCACTGAATATTTCTTTGACTTTATTTACATCAGTCATTCAGAAATACAGTGTGGTACTTTATGGTAAATCTGTGTCAGGTAGGCAGTTCTCAAAAACTAAATGTCCATGCTGGAAGAAGACAAGTGAGGGAAGCCACCAAGACACAACTTTGGAAGAATGTTTGGCCTCTTTGGGTGTGAGTGGAGAAACTGGGAATAGTGCAACATTTTTATATAAATAAATAAATGAAAATATAAATAAATAAATGAAACTCAGAGCTGCAGACTAACTTTGAAAAATAAAAATCAGCAGCTTGTATTATTATTCAGTATTTTTCCTCTTTTTTTTCTCCTCCTCAGTCACGTTTTGTGCTTGAACATAAAACAACTCATCTAAAAAGTCATCTAAAATAAATATCTGTGTAAAATAACAGCTTGTTAAAGTTCAGAGTTCTCAGCTGCTTTTTGTAGTTTCTGCTTCTGAACATCACTGCAGAGTTTCTACACATCAGGTTTTTTTTTTTTTAAACACACGTGTGTGTGATTTTTATTCCGTTCATTCATATATTCTCATTTCAAGGAATTTTGACCAATTTGTTTCATCTCATAATTTCAGTCTGTTACCGACGCGTGCACACGGAGTGAACAGGACGAACCGTCAGAACAGTCCAGAGAGAAATAAAGGCAGAGACACAGTTTAGTGTTGTGTTTCACTCTGCGCTCCCTCCCCCCTCCTCGCAGCCAGCCGACTCACTCTCTCTCTCTCTCACACACACACACACACACACACACACACACACACACACACACACACACACACACACACACACACACACACACACACACACACACACACACACACACACAGAGAGACGGCTGCAGCGATCGGACCCAGTCTTAATTTTAGACGGCTTTAAGCAAAGCCGCCTGCTATTTTTTTCGGCGTCTTTTTTGAAAATTGACCGTTCAAATGACAGCAGGACTGGACTCTCATCCCGTGGGATTCCTGAAAAAATGTCAGCCTCTACTACGAACACACACTCCATACAGTAGTCTCGCGCACACATTGATATCATGTTTTCCGATTTTCCGCTGCGTGGAGAGTGGCGGGAAAAACTGAAGACGCTCTCTCGCGAGGTGTGAGACAAGACATGATGTAAATAAGAAAACAAAAAGGCGGCGGTCAGATATTTTGGTTCCGAGCGATGAAAATAATTTGAGCGTTTTAAACCAAAAAAAATGCCACTTGTCCGGTCGGACAAGATTAGAGCATATTGTTTGTCCGATCACATTTTACACTTGTCCCGGACAATCGGACAAGCCTTGATGTCGATGCCTGATAATGTGTTATTGATATTTTACCCCGATTTTCAAAATATTCTGTAAGCTTTAGCTGTGGTTTTTGAAATGCTGTAACTGTCTTTTCAGTCTTCATGTAGTTTAATTGTTCTGAGTTGATGCATCATTTGGTTTACACTTAAATGGAAAATCATTCCAGGTCCAGCTTCCATGTCATATTCTGTTATTTCAATATGAACATGACAGTTCAAATGAAAAGTTGAATCTACTCACTCATCACTCATCTTCATCTGCTTTTCCGGGTTCGGGTCACGGGGGCAACAGCTCCAGCAGGGGACCCAGACTTCCCTTTCCCGGGCCTCATTGACCACTTCTGACTGGGGGATCCCGAGGCGTTCCCAGGCCATTGTGGAGACATAATCTCCCACATGGATGTGCCTGGAACACCTCCCTAGGGAGGCGTGCAGGGGGCATCCTTACCAGGTGCCCGAACCACCTCAGCTGGCTCCTTTCAACATGAAGAGCAGTGACTCTACCCTGAGCTCTCCGCTGATGACAGAACTTCTCACCCTATCTCTAACGTTGAATCTAGGATCATTTAAATATGTGCTTCTTTGGAGATAATGAAAATGTATCATTAGATACAAAATGAATTTGGATTCTGGGGCCCTGTGAGCCCTAAACCCCGGCTACGATATATCTGTGATGAAAAAAAAAAAAAATTACAGACCCCTATATTCTTTGTAGGTGGAAAATAGACAGTGGATCAATCAATCAATCAATCAATCAATTTTTTTATATAGCGCCAAATCACAACAAACAGTTGCCCCAGTTATTCTCCTCACTGTGTACTTAATGAGAGATTTTTCCTCTACTCATCCTTTGTGTCTCCTCTGTCCAGATGTGGGCACTGTCTCCCACGGTCTTCACTCTGCTCAGTCGGGACCTGACTGTGGTGCACTCGGAGTTGGCCGTGCACTATCCTGCTGTGCAGCACGCTGTGCTGTACACCCTGTACTCGCACTGCAACAGGTAAGGCGCAGCTGGTGAAGCTCTCACACCAAACAAATGCACCTGAAGGTCACAGAACATTTAAAAAAGTACTGATGATTTAATCAGAAGAGAAGCTTTTTTAAAGCTGTTTTCAAATGAATATGGGTTAGTCAGTTTTTCATAAAAAGCACATAAGCCAACAACAGACAAAGTGTGTGTGTGTGTGTGTGTGTGTGTGTGTGTGTGTGTGTGTGTGTGTGTGTGTCGCTGTGGATGGTGGGTGAAAGGCTTTATGAACCGGGCAGGAAAAACGAAGCCTGAACATTGAGACGCTTGGCTCATTTTGGGTCTTTGTGACATCATTTTGGGGTCTGAGTGGTGGTCCTCATAACGGTTCAGCTTTGGTGTGGCCATGAAAAATTATGAGCTGTTTATTTCCTCAGTAGCTGTGGAATAACACGACCTAACAGCCTCAAGCTACCAATTGCGGCTACAAATTCCAACACCATTTCCAACTAAAATGACATCGCACGCTAATTCCATTTGATGTAAGTATTGAGATGATCTGTTCAGAGAATTAAGCACCCAACAAGCCATATTTCAGATATTTGTAATGCGGTGCTCCAAAGAAGACTCTCCTCCACACCATCGTCTGAGTGACCCGAGGGTCAACACGTGACCTGTCAGTCAGAGCAGCCACGCCCCCTAATGTGTTGGGTAAACCAGGCTTCAGTTAGCGTTGCAACAATGTCGTCTGTCCGCAAATGAAAACGTGTTTAAATGAGACCCTTGGTTTGCTCCTCCCTGGCGTCCGCTGCTCCTCCGGGGCTGCCCGCCTCCCCCCGTCCAGTGGTTTCCCTGGCGCCTCCGCTGGATCTGGGGGCCCCGTGGGGCCGGTGTATGTGGCCTCCTCCCCTCGCCACGCCTCTCCTTCCGCCTGATGCTTGGGGTTGGACCTCACATGTCACCAAGGTTGGGTAGGATTACTTTGAAAGAATACACGTGGATTACATGTATGTATGTACATACATTTAGATTACTTGTAATCTGATTACAACCCCTGGCAAAAATGATGGAATCACCGGCCTCGGAGGATGTTCATTCAGTTGTTTAATTTTGTAGAAAAAAAGCAGATCACAGACATGACACAAAACTAAAGTCATTTCAAATGGCAACTTTCTGGCTTTAAGAAACGCTATAAGAAATCAGATAAAAAAATTGTGGCAGTCAGTAACGGTTACTTTTTTAGACCAAGCAGAGGGAAAAAATATGGAATCACTCAATTCTGAGGAATAAATTATGGAATAATGAAAAACAAAAGAACGCTCCAACACATCACTAGTATTTTGTTGCACCACCTCTGGCTTTTATAACAGCTTGCAGTCAGCTTTACAGGTTGGAGCCTTGTCATGGACCATTTTCTTCAACTTCCATCAAAGATTTTCAATTGGATTAAGATCCGGACTATTTGCAGGCCATGACATTGACCTTATGTGTCTTTTTGCAAGGAATGTTTTCACAGTTTTTGCTCTATGGCAAGACGCATTATCACCTTGAAAAATGATTTCATCATCCCCAAACATCCTTTCAATTGATGGGATAAGAAAAGTGTCCAAAATGTCAATGTAAACTTGTGCATTTATTGATGATGTAATGACAGCCATCTCCCCAGTGCCTTTACCTGACATGCAGCCCCATATCATCAATGACTGTGGAAATTTGCATGTTCTCTTCAGGCAGTCATCTTTATAAATCTCATTGGAACGGCACCAAACAAGAGTTCCAGCATCATCACCTTGCCCAATGCAGATTCGAGATTCATCACGGAATATGACTTTCATCCAGTCATCCACAGTCCACGATTGCTTTTCCTTAGCCCATTGTAACCTTGTTTTTTTCTGTTTAGGTGTTAATGATGGCTTTCGTTTAGCTTTTCTGTATGTAAATCCCATTTCCTTTAGGCGGTTTCTTACAGTTCGGTCACAGACGTTGACTCCAGTTTCCTCCCATTCGTTCCTCATTTGTTTTGTTGTGCATTTTTGATTTTTGAGACACATTGCTTTAAGTTTTCTGTCTTGACGCTTTGATGTCTTCCTTGGTCTACCAGTATGTTTGCCTTTAACAACCTTCCCATGTTGTTTGTATTTGGTCCAGAGTTTAGACACAGCTGACTGTGAACAACCAACATCTTTTGCAACATTGTGTGATGATTTACTCTCTTTTAAGAGTTTGATAATCCTCTCCTTTGTTTCAATTGACATCTCTCATGTTGGATGATTCATGTCAGTCCACTTGGTGCAACAGCTTTCCAAGGTGTGATCACTCCTTTTTAGATGCAGACTAACAAGCAGATCTGATTTGATGCAGGTGTTAGTTTTGGGGATGAAAATTTACAGGGTGATTCCATAATTTATTCCTCAGAATTGAGTGATTCCATATTTTTTTCCTCTCCTTGGTCTAAAAAAGTAACTGTTACTGACTGCCACAATTTTTTTTTCCTGATTTCTTATAGTGTTTCTTACAGCCAGGAAGTTGCCATTTGAAATGACTTTAGTTTTGTGTCATGTCTGTGATCTGCTTTTTTTTTCTACAAAATTAAACAACTGAATGAACATCCTCCGAGGCAGGTGATTCTATAATTTTTGCCAGGGGTTGTACTTTTGGATTACATTTCAAAGTAATCCTACCCAACGCTGCATGTCACACCCTTTTAATGCACTTCACCAGGTTAGTACCTGCACGCACATCATATTGGGTTGTAAGTAGCACATTGTAGGGTTCACATAGATTTGCGGTAGGGTGTTGGGAATGGGTTTGCGGGGCAGTCTGTGGCACAGCTGTGCGCTGCAGCCTTCCACTGTGCTCTCCATCTGCCACTCCTGCCTTGCAGTTTTAATGCACACACCTTACTTCTACACGTTTAATAAACACCTTCACCAATTTAGAGTTTGGGTCACTAGGCGCTGGTGGGTTTGCAGGGCAGGCTGTGGCACAGCGGTGTGCTGCAGCCTCCCACAGCAGTCTGCCACCTGTCGTCTCTTGCCCTGCTTTTAATGCAACCCTTTATTTTTGCACACTTGGGGGGCCGTACACAGCAAGGAGAGATTAATTGTAACAGCTATGGTGGGGTTTGTAGGTGGGATGAGTGTGGCTTGTGGGGTTGGCCCTGGGTGGCTGTGGATGTCTGGGGCTCTGGGGTGGGGGGTCTGCCTCGCCGGTTCTGCCATGGTCCCGTGGGCCTGTGGGGCCTGGGGTCCCGCGGCCTGTTGTGGCGGTTGGTGGTGGCGGTGGCGCACAGGTGTTGGCACTGGGGGGTTGGCGACTGATGGGGGATGGGGGCCGCGGTCTCCGCGGGATGGGCCCCGCTCTCGCGGTCTCCTAGTCATGGGCTTTGGTGTTTGGGGTGGGGTCCAGGGTGGGGTCCGTTTTGGGGGGCCCTGCTGGCTGCGCTGGGGGGCCTGGCTGTCGGGAGGCCTTGTACTCTTCCTGGCCCCGGGGTTGGGCCTCGCCGCTTGTCTGGGGGCCGGGCCCGTCCTAGTATGGCTCAGTGGTCCCTTCCTTGTGCTTTCGATTTGGTTGCGGTGGTTCCTTTCCCTCCATCCTTGCCGCCGCTCTTTCCCTCCCTCTGGGGCCGTGGCCCTGGTGGTGTGGTTCTAGGGCTCTCCCTATTGGTGGGTCTATGTCCTGTGCGCTTCCCTTAGGTATAGGGCTGATCCCCGTGCCTCCATGGGGAGGGGTGGTTTCGGGGGTGCGTTCCGGTGCAGTCAGGCCGCTCCCCTGTTGGTTTGTTGTGTTGCGCGGTGACTCTGGGGGCTGCCTTTCCTGGCCCCTGTGCCTTTCCGCTGCTCCTTTTCTCCTGGTTTCCCCGGGGCCCTGCGTCCTGGACCCACATCTGTCGGCGGTCGTGGCCGGCTGCGTGGCTTCTGACGTGCCAGAGTGGTCCATGTCACATGGTAAGGTTCTGTACTCTTGTCTTGGCCCAACACACCAGCCACAGTAGTGATCGGATATTTAGCTGTGATCTGGGTCTCTGTGTGTGGATGGTTGCGTGTTTGTGTCCGTCACCACAATTCAGTTTTTGGGTGCTCTCAAGGGGATTAACACTACGGTGTTCTGGATTAGGGTATGGATGCTCACTAATTGGACAACACACTGTTGCTGTCACTGTTTGTTCATGTGTGGTTGTTTGTCCTGTTATTTTGTATGGTTGGGGCCCTGTCTCCTCGGTGTCTCACGTCACAGTTACTGTCTTCACCACACGTCTCTCGTTTTTGTCTGTGTTGTTTTGGTGGTTGGCCCTTCCTAATTGAAGTTGGCAGACTGATGGAGTTGATACATTGAAAAAAGTCAGAATACATTATTTCCAGGAGTTAATTGACTTTATTACTGATTTATCTGATTTTCTTCTGGTTTATTGTTTTTCCTGTGCCACCCTGCAGGTGTGCGCTCTAATTTGTTATTGCTTATCATTCTTTCTGTGACTGTGGAGCTGCAGCCGGCGATGGCGCCCGGGACAGTGGATGTGAAGATGTTATACTGGATGTTGACATTTTCGCGATCTGACTAAATTGACTTTATTTAACAGAGTTGTGAGAGAACTTGAGGAGGTGAGCCTGGAGGAGCTGCAGCCAGTCTGTAATGAGCATTTATTTTTCTTTTAATTGTTCACATGTGCTCTTTGAGCAGTATAGCTGCTGCATTGTGTTACCATATAAAAAGTTCTACAACAGTCCTGCGTGATTTATAGCTCGACAATAATGGAGCACAGCAGGAATCATAAATTGAGTCAGGTAGCAATACAGTCACCTTAGGTACCGTAACGTTGCCTCAATGTGAATGAAAACTACTTCCATTCTGCATCCAGTGCTCTATGCCAAAAATCCACAAAAAAAAAAGAATTTTTTTACTCTGGTAAGAAGAGGGGAGGCGGTCTCTTCATGTACGCACATAACGATTGGTGCTCGCAGAGCCGTGTCATTAATGAACGCTGCTCATCAAATATAGAAACTTTGACTGTATTATTCAGACCATTCTATTTACCGAGGGAATTTTCTGCTGTAGTTATCACTGCTGTTTACATTCCACTTGAGGCCAACGTGAGCACAGCTCTGAGTTATCTGTATGACATCATCACCCTCTAGCAAAAGGCTTACCCTGAAGGGACACATATCATAGCTGGTGACTTTAACAAGGCTTGCTTGAAAGCAGTGCTTCCAAGAATTTATACAGTATGTTAAGTGTCCCACCAGGGGTAGCAATATACTTGATCATGTATATTCAGACATTAAGCATGCCTACAGAGCTTTACCACTGCCCCATCTTGGCCTGTCAGACCATGTCTCTCTTCTATTGGTACCAGCTTACATCCCTCGCAGGAAGAAAACAAAGCCTGTGACAAAGATAATTCAAACCTGGCCCAATGAAGCTCTCGAACAACTTCAGGACTGTTTCCAACAAACTGATTGGGATTTATTCCACCATTCTGACCTGGAATTATATACACAGCAGGTTCTTTTCTACATCAACTGCTGTGTGGATAGTGTCACAGTGCAGAAACGAGTCCGGAACTTTTCAAACCAGAAAGCATGGATTACAAAGGTCTCCATGCTTATACGAGCTCGTGATAGGGCCTTCAAGTCAGGAGACCAGGCCTTAAACAGCTGCGCAAGGGCAAACGTAAGACAAGGTATCAGGAAGGCGAAACGGATGCACTCAAAAAATATTGAGAAGAGCGTCAGGAATAACAACGCGAGACAGGCATGGCAGGGATTGAAAGGAATTACCAACTATGAGGGAAATACTGCCACCATCTCTGACAGCAGTGCCTCTCTGGCGGAGAAGCTGAACTGCTTCTTCTCAAGGTTTGAGGCAGCTTCTCTACCCTCACACATAAACATCCCTGCTACAGACCAGAGGGTTCTGAGTGTTCAGGAACATGAAGTGAGGAATGTGTTTAGAGCTGTGAACTCAAGGAAAGCCACAGGCCCAAATGGTGTACCTGGGAAGGTCTTGAAAGCCTGTAGCTATGAACTAGCAAAGGTTTTTACAAACATTTTTAACTTGTCCCTTGCCAGTGCCACAGTCCCCTCCTGTCTTAAAACAGCTACAATCATTCCAGTAGCCAAAAAACACAACATAAAGAACTTGAATGATTATAGACCTGTTGCTCTCACACCCGTGGTTACCAAATGCCTAGAGAGACTGATAGCACAGCATATAAAACCCAACCTTCCTCCATCATTTGATATCCATCAGTTTGCATATAGACGAAATAGATCCACTGAGGATGCCATAAATACAGCCCTTTACACAATTTTACAGCACCTGGAACGAAGTCACACGTATGCCCGGATGCTGTTCATTGATTATAGTTCAGCATTCAATGCTATCATTCCAGACATTCTTATCAGGAAACTTCTCCATCTCGGCTTCTCTTCACATCTCTGTTCCTGGATCCTGGACTTCCTTACACACCGTCCCCGAGTCTGTTAAACTTGGTTCTCATTTTTCCTCTTCACTGACTCTCAGCACGGGCTCCCCTCAAGGCTGTGTGCTAAGCCCTCTGCTATATTCCTTATATACATTTGACTGCACGTCTGCTTCCACAGCCAACACAATAATTAAGTTTGCAGATGATACAACTGTCATTGGCCTCATCTCAGGGGGGGATGAGACATCATATCGCAAGGAAGTCCAAGGTCTGACATTGTGGCGCTCTGTGAACCTCAACTTGAACATAAACAAAAGAATTGATAATAGACTTCAGGAAGAACAGGATCGATTACTCGCCCCTCTTTATAAAAGGTGACTCAGTGGAAATTGTTCAAAGCTATAAATTTTTGGGTGTACACATCACAAACACACTCTCTTGGGCAGTGCACACAACTGATTTAATCAAGAAGGCATCGCAACGCCTTCACTTTCTCAGAATCCTAAGGAAACATCTCAGCAGAGCAGTAATGAAGTCCTTCTACCACGCTGTCATCGAGAACATGTTGACCTACAGAGTCACAGTCTGGTATGCAGCTTCTACAGCAGCAGAAAGGAGGACTCTACAAAGGATGGTGGAAACAGCACAGAAGATTGTCTGTCCTCTTCCCTCCCTGGAAGAAGTTGCAGGTGCTCGATACCTTTCCAGAGCCAAAAACATTTTAAGACTCTTCACATCCTGGACAAAAAATATTTAACCTTATGCCCTCAGGCAAGTGGTACAGAGCCATAAAAACACATACGAATAGACTTTTGAATAGTTTTTACCCTAGAGCCATACAACATTTAAATAAATTACAATTACACTGACAACATTGGGACAATACAGAGCAGGGACTGTGCAATAATGTTTTTTTTTTTTTGTAACCTATTAGTTTTGCTATGTTTAATCATGTATTGATATTTAAGGTTGTATTATTTATTGCGACTGTTATTATTGTGTTGTGTGTGTGTGGGTGTGTGTCATCACGTGTGTGTGTACTGCGATGGGTATGTATGTGTGTGTGTGTGTGTGTGTGTGTGTGTGTGTGTGTGTGTGTGTGTGTGTGTGTGTGTTGCTATGCCACTGTGATGAGTCTCTGGTAATTTCGTTGTATTACTTGTACAATGACAATAAAGCCTATTACCATTACTCAAAGTCTTAGTGATGCCTCACTCCAAACTTTTGGTTATATGTCCAGAGAGCTTGGCAGACTGATGTCAACCCCTACCATCACTAGATGTCAGGTGTGGCTTGCGCAGTCCTTCCTGTCCGAATCCTGCAGAGGTACACTCAGTTCACTGCCAGTTCTTCCAGGCCAAGTATTTGGACCTGCGGCCCAACAAACTTTGGAGCGTGCTGTTGAGGCTAGTAAATCTTGGTGACAGTTTGTCGACCTACACCGGTCTTCCAGGCCTCAGCCAGTCAGACGTCCTACAGCTTTTCACTCTACATCCAGGCTCCCGCCTACTTCCAGAGCTGCACGTGCCTTCACAGTTGAGGGCCAGCTCTCCCAGCGGCCTGCCTTTCGGGAGCCTACGGGCAGACCCCAGAGAACTGAACGGTTTCACAGAGCTTCCAGTAATCGTGCCCAGAGGTCCTCAGGGATGTGATGCAGAGGTGGTCAGGTCTGACTGCCAATGTTTGGCCCCAGCTGTTTTTCACGAAATCATCTCAGCCACTGGGAGGCTCAAGTTCAAGACCCATGGGTCATTTCAACCTTGTTCGAGGGTTACAGAATTCAGTTCAGATGTCACCCTTCAAAGTTCAATGGGGTGAGGATGACTGTTTCTGACCCAGTACAGTCTGCCGCCCTACAACGGGAGATTTTGGAACTCCTGGAGAAGGGGGCCATAGAGCCACTCCACAGTTCAGACCAGCTCAAGGGGTTCCTATCCTCGATCGCCGATGTCTGAATCATTATCTCAAGGTGCTGCAGGTACACATGCTCAAAACAGTAGATGTCTTTCAAGCTATCACACCAGAAGACTGGTTCATAAGTGTCGACTTAAAGGACGCCTATTTCCATGTGCCAGTGGCGCCTCGTCACAGGCAATTTCTCTGCTTTGCTTTCGAGGGTCAGGCATACCAGTTCAGGGTGCTTCCTTTCGGCCTCTCTCTCGCTCCTTGTAAATTTACCAGATGTATGGCTGCAGCACTAGCCCCACTGCAAGCTTTTGGATTAAGAATCCTACCCTACTTAGACGATTGGCTTGTCTGCGCTCCGACTCAGGAGCAGGCGCACAACGACACAGCTCTTCTACTGAACCATGTCTCTCAGTTAAGACTCACAGTGAATTTTGCAAAGAGGTCTCTTGTTCGCAGTCAACAAACGACCTTCATCGGCATTGCCATCAACTCCCTGACTATGACTGCATCGCCATCCCCGCAGAGAGTGGACAATGTAATTTGTCGTCTCACACATTCAACGGGCTGTGAACGGGCAGTGTCGCCAGTGGTGCCTGCTGCTACATGGGCTTCGTCCTGTACCTTCACCCGCTATTACAGACTGAATGTGGTTGTTCCTCCTGCGGTGACTTTGGCCGTGTTGTCTGCCTCCACTCCCCACTGCTGATGCGAGGTGAGTGTGACTCTTCGTGACCTTGTTGGTATTAAGTCATCCAGGTGCTAAAGCACAGCCCTCTGGCAGTCAGGAGGAATTCATAGAACCGTAGTTACATTCGTAACTCTCGTTTTATCACACAGCACAATGCCACAGGCGTCACGCATGTTTACTGCATGCATGTCCACCAGAGCTGTTCCCTGTGAATTGAAAGTTAATTTCTCTACCGTAAGCTGTCTCCAAAGGCGTTTCAGAGAATTTGGTTGTAGGGCTGTCACAAAGGATCATGTTGATAATCGACTTGTCACTGATTATTTTTGCAATTAGTCGACTAATCAGATCATACGTACATTGTGGCTGATCGCACCAGTATGCAGCTGTGTTTTTTGGCATTGAGCTCCAGGTTGTTGTGTCTGCACCAGGACACCAGGGGATCGATCTCCCGTCTGTAGGCCGACTCGTCCCCATCAGAGGTGAGTCTGATGAGGGTTGTATCGTCTGCAAACTTCAGGAGCTTCACAGACTGGTGACTGGAGGTGCAGCCGTTGGTGAACAGGGAGAAGAGGGGAAAAAATGCAGCCTTGGGTGGGATCCGGTGCTGATGGACCATGTGTTGGAGACACCGTCGACACCCCCCCCCCCACCCCATACCCCAGCTTTCACGAAGTCAGTGATCTGCCTGCAGGTGGAGTCGGGCACGCCAAGATCAGAGCGCTCGTCTTGTAGCAGGGCCGGCATGACCATGTTGAAAGAAGAGCTTAAGTCCACAAACAGAATCCTGGCGTAGTTTCCTGGGAGTCCAGATGCTGGAGGATGGGGGGGTGGGGCTGCGTTGGCAGCGTCATCTACAGACCTACTGCTGCTAAGTCTAACTACTCAGTTTGCTCCACGCTCTGGGTGCAGACAGCAGTAAATCAATGCTCAGATTATGGAAAATTGTCAACCAGGGTCTTCATTTGATAACCCAGCTGCAAATTTTTTGCATTTCATTGGATCTGGATCTCATAAACTGACAAGGAGAGTATTTTCTACACAGGATAGTCTAGAAACCTAATATCTACTTTAACAGGACATGACAGTGGCAACATCAAAAACCTGCAATTTCCCAATGAGACAGCACAATGTAAACATTACTTGTGTTTACAAGCACAGTCGGGACGTATTTCATGATGGAAGTAAGATCATTTGAGATATTGGAAAAGTTCAGCATGGGGACTGTGATCTGCTGTAACAACGTGAGGCTCCTAACATGACAAATACTTTCATCAAGAATGATTTGTGCTTCATAAGAACAAGAGAAAGTTTGACCCTGTGAACATGTTTGACGATGTTTGTACTGTCCCAATCCCATGATTAATAGTAAAGTTGACGCCCATTTCCGTGGGAATCCGGAAAAGATGTTGGGCTCTGATTTGAAGCACTGGAAGTCGAGCTTTTCCTTGAAGAAATGTAAGAAACAGGTGAAAGATAGTCACTGTATTATTTTCTTTAACGTGCCCGGTGTCTCTGTTTATCTGTCAGACATGACCACTTCATATCGTCCAGCCTGTCCTCATCCTCTCCTTCCCTCTTTGATGGAGCTGTCATCAGCACCGTTACCACGGCAACAAAGAAGCACTTCAGCATCCTGCTCAGCCTTCTGGGAGGCCTGCTGGAGAAGGAACACCTGCACGCTGAGACCAGGTCCGAAGCCTTTTGTCCCGCACAAATGATTCAGTACAGATTCCTCAAACCTGCTCCTCCTCCTCACCGGTCACACCAGTGAGGAGTTCATCATTCACCTGTGGCTGTGATCAGTATTACCCAGTGTTATTTTGGTATTTTGCCAATCAAATGTTCTTTAATTTGGTCCGTCTACTGTTCAGCAGCATCATGAGGACAATAACAAGGTGGACATGGGAGATTAACTTCTTACTATGATGAATGATGTCTGTGTCCAGTGTTATCAACTGGGCCAGCTGGTTTCTGTGTAGCGCCACACCAATGACCATCATCGCATACTTCTCAGAATTTAGTAGGAAGATATTACCGGCCCTTCAGTTTTCACTGATGATAGACGATCCTCTAAAGTCCTGGTGTGAGTTTTTTTTGCATTTATTGGCATGTAAAGCTGAATGTCATCAGCATAGAACGGTACAGTCAGTCTGTAGCATCACAATTAAGAAAGAGATGCTATGTACAGAGAAAATAACAGAAGGTCTAGCACGGAACCCTGCAGCATGCCGTATTTTACCAGTGCAAGGTTTAAAGTAATAGTGTTATAGAAGGCTCTATGAGAACATCTACATAGGTAAATATGTCAACCATGAGAGAACCTATGGACCAATATACAATGATCAACCATATCACTGAGATCGAATGATAGCAGCACTGTGGTGGTATCAGAGTCCATCACACCCAGATTATTCACCACTTTGATAAGTGCTGCCTCTGTGGAGTGGTGCATTCTAAACGCTGTCTGCAGTGTCTGAAAGAGGGCATTTTCAGCACGATGAGCCACAAGCTACTGTGAAACCACTTTTTCAGGACTTTTTGGAGCAGAAGGACAGATTCAATATCTGTAATTTTTCAGTGACTCTGGGTCTAAGGTTTCTTAAGAATATGTTTGATCACTGTTGATTTCAAGCTTGGAGGCACAGAGGTTATTAATATTGAGTACACATACATGCCCTTAAACAGTTTAGTTGGTATCAGGTCAAATAGGCAGGTTATACTTTTACCAGAGTCCTCGAATTGCAACTATGTATCACTGAGAGAGTGTAAAAATTGGTGCATGTTGGCTTTCTGCTAGAAAAGTTCCCTACAGCAAGGATCACTTAATGTGCCTGAAGCATGCTGGGATGCCTGGAACAGTATTCTCTATTTTCTCTACAGAGTAGTCCAAGAAATCTTGAGTTGTAAATGGCAGACAGACGGCTGCACTTGAATGTGTTTGGCAAGTGTCAAGCAGGAATTTTGAGTTGTGTTAAGGCTGAATAACAAAACCCTCTGTGCATCCAAAAACACATTCTTATACTCCAAAACACAGTCATGCCTGGCAAGATGAAACATTAGAGCTATGCTATTTATGCTTCAGAGTGAGGGATCATTAATGTTCATTAAATCAAGCACTTCACAACTTAGGCCCATGAGATTTTATAGTCTGCGGAACCAGTGAGCGTTAAATTCAACCTGTCAACAAAAGATGATTGGGTCACCTGGCACTAAGATCAGTCATGGTTGAGGTGCAAATGTGTCGCTGACATGCAGGTATCCGTTTCATTGGACAGGATAACAACCCTTCATACTGAACCCGGAGGTGATCTGATCCTGGGTCTGTATGAGAAGCTGTGTCAGTATCAGAAATGGCAATATTACGAGCAGGGTCTAAATCCAGCGCGTTGCCACTGCAGCGACTCGATCCCGGCATGCACTGATGCAAACCCAACCCTTCTGCAGGGCTTACCAACATGGACATTAATCTTACCAACTAGGATCTTATCAGCATGAATCACCAAGTCAGACGTGACATCACGTATTTGTATTACGGCCAACATGACCATGTGGGGGGGGGGCAAGCTTCATCTAAAGACAGTTGTACATTTGGTTTCACTGCAGTTTCAGACAAGTCTATCAGATCTAAACTGTGTCCCACTATTAGCTGATTAGTCAGTGATGGTAACGGCGACCTTGTGGTAATGAAGCCCAGACTGAGACGCTTACTAGACTCGGCAGATGCTGCATTTGAACTAGGAAGTGATTTTGCCTTAATGTGAGTCACATGTCTCAGTTTAGGTTTGCATAAGCAATTGGCATGTGCCAAGAGTGGTCCAGGTGGGGATCAGCTGGAGTATATGACCGCTTCTGTCAGCTGAACTGTTAATGGGCACGACATTTGTATAACATGAACCTCCTTAAAAAAAAAAAATTCTACTTTGAGTGTGCTGCTGGGTACAGGACACAGTCTCAATATAAAAGAAGTCCCTCCCTGTCTGCCCTATCACTAAACCTGTGGATTTCACACACAGCTTAATAACTGTCCCTCCATAGAACTTCATCCCTGTTCTCTACAGAACTTTGCCAGCCACCTATTTAAGGATGTGAGCCTTGTCACATCCTCCCACTAGAGGACAAGAACATGAGGGTCAATTTTTACATTTCCTAGCAGGGTGCCATAGACTGTAAGATATGAATATACAGACCATTAAAATCCATCATTGAGATGTCATTATATACTTTTTTTTTTTTTTGGATGGGCTCACTGGAAAGCCACAGAGTGCTCTTTTTGGCAGCTATATTAGGACTTGAGCGGGAAACAAACATAAAGGAAATAATTGTTGCCTGCTACTTTATTGTTTATTCAAACAACACAACTGGGGTTTTATTAATTGAATAAATTAGCAGTTTAGGAACATGGGTTTTAAATATAACAGACCGGTACACTACGAGTTACATTCGTGCCACATATTTGGCATGGTCTCTGCAACCGTATCGAGTGATTAAGACACTCTTCTGTGGGGGGAAATAAATTTTACTGTGTGCCCATCATGTCGGAAGTAAACTCATATAATTAGTTGAAATGATTTCTGTTTATTTTTACCCAAATAATACATTCAACAAAAATATAAACGCAACACTTTTGGTTTTGCTCCCATTTTGTATGAGATGAACTCAAAGATCTAAAACTTTTTCCACATACACAATATCACCATTTCCCTCAAATATTGTTCACAAACTAGTCTAAATCTGTGATAGTGAGCACTTCTCCTTTGCTGAGATAATCCATCCCACCTCACAGGTGTGCCATATCAAGATGCTGATTAGACACCATGATTAGTGCACAGGTGTGCCTTAGACTGTCCACAATAAAAGGCCACTCTGAAAGGTGCAGTTTTGTTTTATTGGGGGGGGGGGATACCAGTCAGTATCTGGTGTGACCACCATTTGCCTCATGCAGTGCAACACATCTCCTTCGCATAGAGTTTATCAGGTTGTCAATTTTGGCCCGTGTAATGTTGGTCCACTCCTCTTCAATGGCTGTGCGAAGTTGCTGGATATTGGCAGGAACTGGTACACGTTGTCGTATACGCCGGTCCAGAGCATCCCAAACATGCTCAATGGGAGACATGTCCGGTGAGTATGCCGGCCATGCAAGAACTGGGACATTTTCAGCTTCCAAGAATTGTGTACAGATTCTTGCAACATGGGGCCGTGCATTATCCTGCTGCAACATGAGGTGATGTTCTTGGATGTATGGCACAACAATGGGCCTCAGGATCTCGTCACGGTATCTCTGTGCATTCAAAATGCCATCAATAAAATGCACCTGTGTTCTTTGTTCATAACAGACGCCTGCCCATACCATAACCCCACCGCCACCATGGGCCACTCGATCCACAACATTGACATTAACCCACACGATGCCACACACGCTGTCTGCCATCTGCCCTGGACAGTGTGAACCGGGATTCATAAGTGAAGAGAACACCTCTCCAACGTGCCAAACGCCAGCGAATGTGAGCATTTGCCCACTCAAGGCGGTTACGACGACGAACTGGAGTCAGGTCGAGACCCCGATGAGGACGACGAGCATGCAGATGAGCTTCCTTGAGACGGTTTCTGACAGTTTGTGCAGAAATTCTTTGGTTATGCAAACCGATTGTTTCAGCAGCTGTCCGAGTGGCTGGTCTCAGACGATCTTGGAGGTGAACATGCTGGATGTGGAGGTCCTGGGCTGGTGTGGTTACACGTGGTCTGCGGTTGTGAGGCTGGTCGGATGTACTGCCAAATTCTCTGAAACGCCTTTGGAGACGGCTTATGGTAGAGAAATCAATTCAATCAATCAATTTTTTTTATATAGCGCCAAATCACAACAAACAGTTGCCCCAAGGCGCTTTATATTGTAAGGCAAGGCCATACAATAATTATGTAAAACCCCAATGGTCAAAACGACCCCCTGTGAGCAAGCACTTGGCTACAGTGGGAAGGAAAAACTCCCTTTTAACAGGAAGAAACCTCCAGCAGAACCAGGCTCAGGGAGGGGCAGTCTTCTGCTGGGACTGGTTGGGGCTGAGGGAGAGAACCAGGAAAAAGACATGCTGTGGAGGGGAGCAGAGATCGATCACTAATGATTAAATGCAGATTGGTGCATACAGAGCAAAAAGAGAAAGAAACAGTGCATCATGGGAACCCCCCAGCAGTCTACGTCTATAGCAGCATAACTAAGGGATGGTTCAGGGTCACCTGATCCAGCCCTAACTATAAGCTTTAGCAAAAAGGAAAGTTTTAAGCCTAATCTTAAAAGTAGAGAGGGTGTCTGTCTCCCTGATCTGAATTGGGAGCTGGTTCCACAGGAGAGGAGCCTGAAAGCTGAAGGCTCTGCCTCCCATTCTACTCTTACAAACCCTAGGAACTACAAGTAAGCCTGCAGTCTGAGAGCGAAGCGCTCTATTGGGGTGATATGGTACTACGAGGTCCCTAAGATAAGATGGGACCTGATTATTCAAAACCTTATAAGTAAGAAGAAGAATTTTAAATTCTATTCTAGAATTAACAGGAAGCCAATGAAGAGAGGCCAATATGGGTGAGATATGCTCTCTCCTTCTAGTCCCCGTCAGTACTCTAGCTGCAGCATTTTGAATTAACTGAAGGCTTTTTAGGGAACTTTTAGGACAACCTGATAATAATGAATTACAATAGTCCAGCCTAGAGGAAATAAATGCATGAATTAGTTTTTCAGCATCACTCTGAGACAAGACCTTTCTGATTTTAGAGATATTGCGTAAATGCAAAAAAGCAGTCCTACATATTTGTTTAATATGCGCTTTGAATGACATATCCTGATCAAAAATGACTCCAAGATTTCTCACAGTATTACTAGAGGTCAGGGTAATGCCATCCAGAGTAAGGATCTGGTTAGACACCATGTTTCTAAGATTTGTGGGGCCAAGTACAATAACTTCAGTTTTATCTGAGTTTAAAAGCAGGAAATTAGAGGTCATCCATGTCTTTATGTCTGTAAGACAATCCTGCAGTTTAGCTAATTGGTGTGTGTCCTCTGGCTTCATGGATAGATAAAGCTGGGTATCATCTGCCCAACAATGAAAATTTAAGCAATACCGTCTAATAATACTGCCTAAGGGAAGCATGTATAAAGTGAATAAAATTGGTCCTAGCACAGAACCTTGTGGAACTCCATAATTAACTTTAGTCTGTGAAGAAGATTCCCCATTTACATGAACAAATTGTAATCTATTAGACAAATATGATTCAAACCACCGCAGCGCAGTGCCTTTAATACCTATGGCATGCTCTAATCTCTGTAATAAAATTTTATGGTCAACAGTATCAAAAGCAGCACTGAGGTCTAACAGAACAAGCACAGAGATGAGTCCACTGTCCGAGGCCAAAAGCCTGTGGTACATAGCCAACTAACAAAGATAGATTGAAATGAACATTCAATACACGAGCAACAGCTCTGGTTGACATTCCTGCTGTCAGCATGCCAATTGCACGCTCCCTCAAATCTTGCGACATCTGTGGCATTGTGCTGTGTGATAAAACTGCACCTTTCAGAGTGGCCTTTTATTGTGGGCAGTCTAAGGCACACCTGTGCACTAATCATGGTGTCTAATCAGCATCTTGATATGGCACACCTGTGAGGTGGGATGGATTATCTCAGCAAAGGAGAAGTGCTCACTATCACAGATTTAGACTGGTTTGTGAAAAATATTTGAGGGAAATGGTGATATTGTATATGTGGAAAAAGTTTGATCTTTGAGTTCATCTCATACAAAATGGGAGCAAAACCAAAAGTGTTGCGTTTATATTTTTGTTGAGTGTATATATATATATAGACGGGGACAATCATTTTTTTTCTTTTTTTTGGACAGCGCAAAGCTAACTCAGCCACATGGGGTGTGCAGCCAGTACATTCTGAGTGCCGGTCCCAAGTCCGGATAAATGAGTAGGGTTGCGTCAGGAAGGGCATCCGGCGTAAAACAAGCCAGCCGAACTATGCAGACTCAGAATCGAATTCCCATACCGGATCAGTCGCGGCCCGGGTTAACAACGTCCGCCACCGATGCTATTGCCCAACAGGGTGCCGGTGGAAATTGGGCTACTGCTGGGCGAAGACGACGAAAAAGAGGAGGAAAACGTTGCCAAGAACAGCGGGAGAAGAAGAAAACTAGAAGGGTGGAAATGAGAGTGGGGACTTTGAATGTTGGTAGTATGACTGGTAAAGGGAGAGAGCTGGCTGATATGATGGAGAGGAGAAAGGTAGACATATTGTGTGTGCAAGAGACCAAGTGGAAGGGAAGTAAGAGCAGGAGCATCGGCGGTGGGTACAAGTTGTTGTACCATGGTGAGGACAGGAAGAGAAATGGTGTTGGGGTCATTTTAAAGGAAGAGTATGTTAAAAGTGTGTTGGAGGTTAAGCGAGTGTCTGACAGGGTGATGAGTGTGAAGTTGGAAATTGAAGGGGTGATGATGAATATCATCAGTGCATATGCCCCACAGGTAGGTTGTGAGATGAAGGAGAAAGAAGATTTCTGGAGTGTGTTAGATGAGGTGGTGGAGAGTGTGCCCAAGCATGAAAGAGTGGTGATAGGAGCAGACTTCAATGGGCATGTTGGTGAAGGGAACAGAGGTGATGAAGTAATGGGTAGATATGGTATCAAGGATAGGAATCGGGAAGGACAGATGGTAGTTGATTTTGCAAAAAGGATGGAAATGGCTGTGGTGAATACCTACTTTAAGAAAAGGGAGGAGCACAGGGTAACATATAAAAGTGGACAAAGGTGCACACAGGTGGACTACATTCTTTATAGGAGATGCAAGCTAAAAGTAATCACAGACTGTAAGGTGGTAGCAGGAGAGAGTGTCACTAGACAGCATAGGATGGTTGTTTGTAGGATGACTTTAGAGGTAAAGAAGAGTGAGAGCTCAACAAAGGATCAGATGGTGGAAGCTGAAGGAGGAAGACTTGTGTGTGAAATTTAGCGAGCAGGTGAGAGAAGCACTAGTTGGAGGGGAAGCAATTTTGGACAACTGGAAAAGTACTGCAGATGTGGTGAGGGAGACAGCTAGGGCAGTACTGGGTATGACATCTGGACAGTGGAAGGAAGACAAGAAGACTTGGTGGTGGAATGAAGAGGTCCAGGAAAGCATAAGGAGAAAGAGGTTGGCGAAAAAGTTTTGGGATAGTCGGAGAGATGAAGAAAGTAGACAGGAGTACAAGGAGATGCGGCGTAAGGTGAAAAGAGAAGTGGCAAAAGCAAAGGAGAAGGCATATTGCGAGCTGTACAAGAAGTTGAATAGTAAGGAAGGAGAAAAGGACTTGTACCGATTGGCCAGACAAAGGGACAGAGCTGGAAAGGATGTGCAGCAGGTTAGGGTGGTAAAAGATGCACATGGTAATGTGCTGACAAGTGAGGAGTGTGTGCTGAGAAGGTGGAGGGAATATTTTGAAGAGTTGATGAATAAAGAAAATGAGCGAGAGAAAAGGCTGGATGATGTGGCGAGAGTAAATCAGGAAGTACAAGAGATTAGCAAGGAAGAAGTGAGGGCTGCTATGAAGAGGATGAAGAGTGGAAAGGCAGTTGGTCCAGATGCCATTCCAGTGGAGGCATGGAAATGTCTAGGAGAGATGGCAGTAGAGTTTCTAACCAGATTGTTTAATAAAATCTTTGAAGTGAGAGCATGCCTGAGGAGTGGAGACGAAGTGTGCTGGTTCCTATTTTCAAGAACAAGGGTGATGTGCAGAGCTGCAGTAACTACAGAGGCATAAAGCTGGTCAGCCACAGCATGAAGTTATGGGAAAGAGTAGTAGAAGCTAGGCTTAGAAAACAGGTGAAGATCTGTGAGCAACAATATGGTTTCATGCTGAGAAAGAGCACTACAGATGCAATGTTTGCTATGAGAATACTGTTGGAAAAGTACAGAGGAGGACAGAAAGAGTTACATTGTGTGTTTGTGGACTTAGAAAAAGCTTATGATAGGGTGCCAAGAGAAGAGTTGTGGTATTGTATGAGGAAGTCTGGAGTGGCAGAGAAGTATGTTAGGGTAGTGCAGGACATGTACAAGAATAGTGTGACAGCGGTGAGATGCGCAGTCGGAATGACAGACTCATTCAAGGTGGAGGTGGGATTACACCAAGGATCAGCTGTGAGTCCTTTCTTGTTTGCAGTGGTGATGGACAGGTTGACGGATGAGATCAGACAGGAGTCCACATGGACTATGATGTTTGCAGATGACATTGTGATCTGTAGTGAGAGTAGAGACGAAGTTGAGTCTAGTCTGGAGAGGTGGAGATATGCTTTGGAGAGAAGGGGAATGAAAGTCAGTAGAAGCAAGACTGAGTACATGTGTGTGAATGAGAGGGAGCCCAGTGGAATAGTGCAGTTACAAGGAGTAGAAGTGGTGAAAGTAGATGAGTTTAAATATTTGGGGTCAACTGTTCAAAGTAATGGAGAGTGTGGTAGAGAGGTGAAGAAGAGAGTGCAGGCAGGGTGGAGTGGGTGGAGAAAGGTGGCAGGAGTGATTTGTGACCAAAGAATATCAGCAAGAGTGAAGAAGAAAGTTTACAAGACAGTAGTGAGACCAGCTATGTTGTATGGTTTAGAGACAGTGGCAGTAACAAAAAGACAGGATGCAGAGCTGGAGGTGGCAGAGCTGAAGATGTTGAGATTCTCTTTGGGAGTGACAAGAATGGACAAGATTAAGAATGAACATATCAGAGGGACAGCTCAGGGGGGACGGTTTGGAGACAGAGTCAGAGAGGCGAGATTGAGATGGTTTGGACATGTGCAGAGGAGGGACCCAGGGTATATAGGGTGAAGGATGCTGAGGATGGAGCCACCAGGCAGGAGGAGAAGAGGGAGGCCAAAGAGGAGGTTCATGGATGTGCTGAGAGAGGACATGCAGGTGGTTGGTGTGACAGAGGAAGATACAGAGGACAGGGTGAGATGGAAACGATTGATCTGCTGTGGCGACCCCTAACGGGAACAGCCGAAAGACGAAGAAGAAGAAGGACAGCATGAAGTTACGTCACAGCACACAGCTGGGAAAGTTGGATTGGGTTGAACTTTGACTGCGGTGGCCTGACAACAAGCAGCAATGTGCGCTCCCGGCAGAGCGTTGCATCAAAATCCCAAGTTTAATAATGGTTTCAGCGCAAGCTGCAATGCATTTAAGGCCCTGAGCCCATGCAGTGTGAAAGGCCCTTCACTCGTTAAGACCTTTGCGCAGGTTTAAGGTTGGGCTTAACAGTGCAGGTTTGTCTCAGGATAGCCCTTGTTTACTTGTGTTCAGGAGGCTGCTACTGACCTGGGCTCAGGAAATCTCTGTGCTGATGAAGAAGTCGGACACGTACATCCCTTTGTTCTCCCTGCCTTCCTTCAACAAGTTCTGCAAAGGTCTCCTTGCTAATGGTGAGTCCAATTTCACTTTAATATTTTTCCCAATTTTAGTGTCATGGTGTCATATTGAAAATCATTTTCTTTGTGAGTATCTTTGTTTGTAGTACCAAGGACATCCCCCTGTAGTCTAGGTCAAGGGTTCTCAACCTTTTTGACCTTGGGGCCCAATTTTCCCAGTACAAAGTGGCCCATTTTTAATATTAAAACTTTCATTTCAATTGATCCAAGTCTTGGTTTGATTTGAATTCAATAACTACATCAGGTCCACTTACAAGCTTGTACAACCCCAGTTCCAGTGAAGTTGGGACGTTGTGTAAAATGTAAATAAAAACAGAATACAATGATTTTCAAATCCTCTTCAACCTATATTCAATTGAATACACCACAAAGACAAGATATTTAATGTTCAAACTGATAAACTTTTGTGTAAATACTCGTATTTGCTCATTTTGAAATGGATGCCTGCAACACGTTTCAAAAAAGCTGGGTCAGTGGTATGTTTACCACTGTGTTACATCACCTTTCCTTCTAATAACACTCAATAAGCATTTCGGAACTGAGGACACTCATGATTGGGTATAAAAGGAGCATCCCCAAAGGTCTCAGCCGTTCACAAGCAAAGATGGGGTGATGATCACCACTTTGTGAACAACTGCATGAAATAATAGTCCAACAGTTTAAGAAAAATGTTTCTCAACATTCAGTTGCAAGGAATTTAGGGATTCCATCATTTACAGTACATAATATAATCAGAAGATTCAGAGAATCTGGAGAACTTTCTACATGTTAGCGGCAAGGCCGAAACCGACATTGAATGCCTGTGACCTTTGATCCCTCAGGCGGCACTGCATTAAAAACCGACATCATTGTGTAAAGGATCTTACCGCGTGGGCTCAGGAACACTTCAGAAAACCATTGTCAGTTAACACAGTTCGTCGCTACATCTACAAGTGCAAGTTAAAACTCTACCATGCAAAGTGAAAGTCATACATCAACAACATCCAGAAACACCGCTGCCTTCTCTGGACCCGAGGTCATTTGAAATGGACAGACACAAAGTGGAAAAGTGTGCTGTGGTCTGATGAGTCCACATTTCAAATTGTTTTTGGAAATCATGGACGTCGTGTCCTCTGGACAAAAGAGAAAAAAGACCATCCAGATTGTTACCAGCACAAAGTTCAAGAGCCAGCATCTGTGATGGTCTGGGGGTGTGTTAGTGCCCATGGCATGGACAACTTACACATCTGTGATGGCACCATCAATGCTGAAAGGTACATCCAGGTTTTGGAGCAACACATGCTGCCATCCAAGCAACGTCTTTTTCAAGGACGTCCCTGCTTATTTCAGCAAGACAATGCCAAGCCACATTCTGCACGTGTTACAACAGCGTGGCTTCGTAGTAAGAGTGCGGGTACTAGACTGGTCTGCTTGCAGTCCAGACCTGTCACCCATTGAAAATGTGTGGCGCATTATGAAGCGCAAAATACGACAACGGAGACCCCGGACTGTTGAACAACTGAAGTCATACATCAAGCAAGAATGGGAAAGAATTCCACCTACAAAGCTTCAACAATTAGTGTCCTCAGTTCCCAAACGCTTGAGTGTTGTTAGAAGGAAAGGTGATGTAACACAGTGGTAAACATACCACTGTCCCAGCTTTTTTGAAACGTGTTGCAGGCATCCATTTCAAAATGAGCAAATATTTGCACAAAAACAATAAAGTTTATCAGTTTGAACATTAAATATCTTGTCTTTGTGGTATATTCAATTGAATATAGGTTGAAGAGGATTTGCAAATCATTGTATTCTGTTTTATTTACATTTTACACAACGTCCCAACTTCATTGTAATTGGGGCTGTAAAATAAATATGATACATTATGATCATCTCAGACATTTCTTGTATATTGTGTAATTAAACCTGCATATACAACAACTGAAGAGGTGGGAAATTATAACAGATCAAGTTGCATCAAGAACAGATATAAATGCTCAAGCTTATTAACAAAAGTTAAGAAGTACAAAAACATTTTGATTTAGATACTAAGAGAAATTCTGAGGTAATAAAATAAACACATTCAAAATAATAAACTGTCAAGTTTAGATAAAGTGCAGTTGGAAATTTTGTCTTATAAACTGCTGAAGAATTAGACAATTTGTCTGATGCCATGTCAACAATACGATGACTCAGTGTGGTTTGAGAGCTGGACGGACAGCAGCCGCTCCTGTCATCTCACAGCACGTCCACAGTGGCAGGTCCAACAAGTTCCTCCGCTGTGGTGAACTCCTTACGTTGCGCCACACGTCTGGCTGCGAGGTAGCTTGCTTTAAAGCACATGTACAAGTCTCCAGTCAGTGACACGGTGGATCTTTTCTGCATCTGTAGCCCAGTTTCTTTTCTCTTCCACATAGAAACAGACACGATTGTTTTCTGTGTCACTGTCAAAAAGTGATTACATAAACACAGCACCATTTCAAGAAATATTTTCAGACCATGTACTGTAGTATATAGGCCAGGTCTGTATGTGGCGCTGTAACAGTCCTACAAAAAACTGAGAGGACAATGTGGAACATGCGTATAACTGGTGTAAGAGCTAATCAATGTGACAGCAGAAGCTACAACTTTGCTAAACGGCACACTGAGTAAAATAACAGCTTTTAGGAGAAAGCAGGTTCACGCTGATCATCTGAAACAGACTCATGAGCATTTAAAGTGAAGCAGTGTGTTTGTGTATTTTTTTTAGAAACACACAGCTCTGAGGCTGCTCTCCACCTCTCAGATGAAGAGAGGCGGTGTACTGTAACTGAATCAAGTTTAACTATTCTAAAAAATAAATAAATAAAATGCCTTCGTCAGGCTGATTCTCATCGGATTTGATCAGAGTTTTGATCTATTCGTCAACAGAGTACACCGCGGATTTATCAGTGTGCCGTTTGAGGAAAATCTTCCTCACAGGCTGCGTTCACATGCAAGTGTGTCTGTATGCCGCATGTATGCTCCAGGAAGGCTCCAGAACTCTGAGTGATGCTAAAAGCATTAATAACTGCACAGGAAAACAGAGAGGGAATGACTGAAATTTGAAAATCTGCACGATAGTGCTGAAATCATAGCATGATGGTGCAGAGCCATTTTTCTCTTGCCAACTGAGAGCCCTGTTTGTCTCACTGGCACAGGCACAACCTGACCCAGCACCAAGTGAACAGTGCAGGAGCACTTCCTGACAAACACTGGAATTCACTGTAAAGAAGTCCTCGACTGAACGGTTCCTCCTAAAACTCGGTCCCCCCTGTCTTCACTGGCCATGCGTCATTATCCACGGTTCACTGATTATCACCTTGTTTCTGCTCCAGTCATCATCTGCCTCAGTGGTAGATACCTGATGCTTTAGTACAACAATCATTTCCACATAAGTTCAGCATTATTTCATCATAAAAGACAGAGGAAGCGATCAGAGCGCCACAGCCACGACGAGCTGCTGCGTTCACTGTGCCTCCGTCATTTCAAAGCGTCATTGATTATCGCCTCATTTCTGCTTAAAACTGACTTTAGAATGGTTTAAGAAGTTTTACTTTGTCAGCTGATGGTTAATTATCACATTAATTCCTTTGATCGCTTTGGGTGAAGTGAGTCAGACGAGCTGCTGAGCTCCAAAATGACACAGGCACAGTGGAGGCAGGGCGGACCAGTTTTTAGGGGCGGACCGTTCGGTCTGCGACACCGGCAACTCACCAGAACCTGGGTATTGGAGATGTCTGATCCTGGCTTGAGCATCAGCCTTATAAAAATGCTAAAAGTAGCCATCCAACTACTGCAGGTCCCACAGCGCTGATCCGGATGTTTTTACCATTACAAAACAACGCAGCTCCCGTGCCACTGTCCCAGCCGTTTGTCCCTTTGAGAAAGAATACAGCTCCAGTAACCCTGTTCCTGATGTTTGACTCTTTATGATTGAAGAACACGGCTCCTGTACTGCTCTTCTGCTCGTTATTCTCTGAACAATAGATTGTGGCTCCCGTAGCGCTGTTCATCGCAGTCATCTCTGTGACACAATGAATCCTCTTTGTCTTTCTAGTCGTCATTGATTAAAGGATATGTCACACCAAAATCAAAACAGTTTAGGTTTAGTCTGTTAGTGACCATCTGATGATCCACCTGGATTACTTTGTGCACTTCCGTGACCAGTTTCAAAGTACACAGCATTTGCAACAATCAGCTACAGAGACTTCCAAAGTACTGTTGAGTACTCGAATGTTTCTGACAAGTGACGCCGCTACTACAAGCGTCCCAGCGTGCGCTTCAATGGAATGTAGCTGCTAACGTTAAGAACTGAGGCACAGATTAATTCCAGAGTTGACATAAGTGTGACGTCGTATTTTGCCGACTCGTGATTAAGTGATAATGGTTCATTTTGATATAGTGACGGTAAAATCTGTGGCTCCAAGAAGGTTGATGATCACCTGTGGTCATAAATGCAGCCTGTCAGTAACCATCTCTGCTCCAGGATCAGTTTGGGCACCATTAATTATGAGTGTTATCAGTAAAATCTAAAAAAAAAATACACCTGCTGCCGGGGGAAACGAGCGTCGCGCGCACACACACACACACACACACACACACACACACACACACACACACACACACACACACACACACACACACACACACACACACACACACACACACACACACAGTGAGCTTCACAGCACACGTACACAGCTCTAAATTTACACTCTCACAGTAAAAAAAAAAAGAAGAAATCTAGCGAAAAAAGACAAAAGGGGAACATGACAGACTCACTGTCGTGTTGTGGATTCATTTCCAAATGTAAACTTCACGCGATCAAAGAAGCACACGCGCGTGTGAGATCACCGCGGCTGCAGCTCTGCCTCTTTCTCAATTGTGGCACAACTCTTAGAAATAATGTGTTCTGACTTTTTCCAATGTAACAAATCCATCTTTGTCCAGACGGTCTGTTAAAAACAGTGTCAGGTGTCCCCACGTCCACATCAGCTTCAGTAAACCAGCGTCCACACAAACAGCGCCTCACCACACTTTAGGCTCCAAAATCCGACACTCTGAAAAAGCTCAGAGTTTCGGGGTGAAGCGTGTCATCTCCTCTGTAAATCCGAGCCATCACATTCAGACGGCAGCTTTGTTTTTGGACACAGCAGCTTTATGTCCTTCTGTCTCTGTCAGTCACTGGGATGTTTCTGTTTTGCTTATAAGTGCGTCACACACTGAAAAATACCAAGAATTGCCGAGTGAAAAGTTTTCCGTAAATGCACCTGTTAATGCTCAGAGTGAGGGGAATAAAATACATCAGATCAATCAATCAATCAATCAACTTTTTTATATAGCGCCAAATCACAACAAACAGTTGCCGCAAGGCGCTTTATATTGTAAGGCAAGGCCATACAATAATTATGTAAAACCCAAACGGTCAAAACGACCCCCTGTGAGCAAGCACTTGGCTACAGTGGGAAGGAAAAACTCCCTTTTAACAGGAAGAAACCTCCAGCAGAACCAGGCTCAGGGAGGGGCAGTCTTCTGCTGGGACTGGTTGGGGCTGAGGGAGAGAACCAGGAAAAAGACATGCTGTGGAGGGGAGCAGAGATTGATCACTAATGATTAAATGCAGAGTGGTGCATACAGAGCAAAAAGAGAAAGAAACAGTGCATCATGGGAACCCCCCAGCAGTCTACATCTATAGCAGCATAACTAAGGGATGGTTCAGGGTCACCTGATCCAGCCCTAACTATAAGCTTTAGCAAAAAGGAAAGTTTTAAGCCTAATCTTAAAAGTAGAGAGGGTGTCTGTCTCCCTGATCTGAATTGGGAGCTGGTTCCACAGGAGAGGAGCCTGAAAGCTGAAGGCTCTGCCTCCCATTCTACTCTTACAAACCCTAGCAACTACAAGTAAGCCTGCAGTCTGAGAGCGAAGCGCTCTATTGGGGTGATATGGTACTACGAGGTCCCTAAGATAAGATGGGACCTGATTATTCAAAACCTTATAAGTAAGAAGAAGAATTTTAAATTCTATTCTAGAATTAACAGGAAGCCAATGAAGAGAGGCCAATATGGGTGAGATATGCTCTCTCCTTCTAGTCCCCGTCAGTACTCTAGCTGCAGCATTTTGAATTAACTGAAGGCTTTTTAGGGAACTTTTAGGACAACCTGATAATAATGAATTACAATAGTCCAGCCTAGAGGAAATAAATGCATGAATTAGTTTTTCAGCATCACTCTGAGACAAGACCTTTCTGATTTTAGAGATATTGCGTAAATGCAAAAAGCAGTCCTACATATTTGTTTAATATGCGCTTTGAATGACATATCCTGATCAAAAATGACTCCAAGATTTCTCACAGTATTACTAGAGCTCAGGGTAATGCCATCCAGAGTAAGGATCTGGTTAGACACCATGTTTCTAAGATTTGTGGGGCCAAGTACAATAACTTCAGTTTTATCTGAATGTAAAAGCAGGAAATTAGAGGTCATCCATGTCTTTATGTCTGTAAGACAATCCTGCAGTTTAGCTAATTGGTGTGTGTCCTCTGGCTTCATGGATAGATAAAGCTGGGTATCATCTGCGTAACAATGAAAATTTAAGCAATACCGTCTAATAATACTGCCTAAGGGAAGCATGTATAAAGTGAATAAAATTGGTCCTAGCACAGAACCTTGTGGAACTCCATAATTAACTTTAGTCTGTGAAGAAGATTCCCCATTTACATGAACAAATTGTAATCTATTAGACAAATATGATTCAAACCACCGCAGCGCAGTGCCTTTAATACCTATGGCATGCTCTAATCTCTGTAATAAAATTTTATGGTCAACAGTATCAAAAGCAGCACTGAGGTCTAACAGAACAAGCACAGAGATGAGTCCACTGTCCGAGGCCATAAGAAGATCATTTGTAACCTTCACTAATGCTGTTTCTGTACTATGATGAATTCTAAAACCTGACTGAAAACTCTTCAAATAGACCATTCCTCTGCAGATGATCAGTTAGCTGTTTTACAACTACCCTTTCAAGAATTTTTGAGAGAAAAGGAAGGTTGGAGATTGGCCTATAATTAGCTAAGATAGCTGGGTCAAGTGATGGCTTTTTAAGTAATGGTTTAATTACTGCCACCTTAAAAGCCTGTGGGTACATAGCCAACTAAATGCACCTGTGTTCTTTGTTCATAACAGACGCCTGCCCATACCATAACCCCACCGCCACCATGGGCCACTCGATCCACAACATTGACATTAACCCACACGATGCCACACACGCTGTCTGCCATCTGCCCTGGACAGTGTGAACCGGGATTCATAAGTGAAGAGAACACCTCTCCAACGTGCCAAACGCCAGCGAATGTGAGCATTTGCCCACTCAAGGCGGTTACGACGACGAACTGGAGTCAGGTCGAGACCCCGATGAGGACGACGAGCATGCAGATGAGCTTCCTTGAGACGGTTTCTGACAGTTTGTGCAGAAATTCTTTGGTTATGCAAACCGATTGTTTCAGCAGCTGTCCGAGTGGCTGGTCTCAGACGATCTTGGAGGTGAACATGCTGGATGTGGAGGTCCTGGGCTGGTGTGGTTACACGTGGTCTGCGGTTGTGAGGCTGGTCGGATGTACTGCCAAATTCTCTGAAACGCCTTTGGAGACGGCTTATGGTAGAGAAATCAATTCAATCAATCAATTTTTTTTATATAGCGCCAAATCACAACAAACAGTTGCCCCAAGGCGCTTTATATTGTAAGGCAAGGCCATACAATAATTATGTAAAACCCCAATGGTCAAAACGACCCCCTGTGAGCAAGCACTTGGCTACAGTGGGAAGGAAAAACTCCCTTTTAACAGGAAGAAACCTCCAGCAGAACCAGGCTCAGGGAGGGGCAGTCTTCTGGGGACTGGTTGGGGCTGAGGGAGAGAACCAGGAAAAGACATGCTGGAGGGGAGCAGAGATCGATCACTAATGATTAAATGCAGAGTGGTGCATACAGAGCAAAAAGAGAAAGAAACAGTGCATCATGGGAACCCCCCAGCAGTCTACGTCTATAGCAGCATAACTAAGGGATGGTTCAGGGTCACCTGATCCAGCCCTAACTATAAGCTTTAGCAAAAAGGAAAGTTTTAAGCCTAATCTTAAAAGTAGAGAGGGTGTCTGTCTCCCTGATCTGAATTGGGAGCTGGTTCCACAGGAGAGGAGCCTGAAAGCTGAAGGCTCTGCCTCCCATTCTACTCTTACAAACCCTAGGAACTACAAGTAAGCCTGCAGTCTGAGAGCGAAGCGCTCTATTGGGGTGATATGGTACTACGAGGTCCCTAAGATAAGATGGGACCTGATTATTCAAAACCTTATAAGTAAGAAGAAGAATTTTAAATTCTATTCTAGAATTAACAGGAAGCCAATGAAGAGAGGCCAATATGGGTGAGATATGCTCTCTCCTTCTAGTCCCCGTCAGTACTCTAGCTGCAGCATTTTGAATTAACTGAAGGCTTTTTAGGGAACTTTTAGGACAACCTGATAATAATGAATTACAATAGTCCAGCCTAGAGGAAATAAATGCATGAATTAGTTTTTCAGCATCACTCTGAGACAAGACCTTTCTGATTTTAGAGATATTGCGTAAATGCAAAAAAGCAGTCCTACATATTTGTTTAATATGCGCTTTGAATGACATATCCTGATCAAAAATGACTCCAAGATTTCTCACAGTATTACTAGAGGTCAGGGTAATGCCATCCAGAGTAAGGATCTGGTTAGACACCATGTTTCTAAGATTTGTGGGGCCAAGTACAATAACTTCAGTTTTATCTGAGTTTAAAAGCAGGAAATTAGAGGTCATCCATGTCTTTATGTCTGTAAGACAATCCTGCAGTTTAGCTAATTGGTGTGTGTCCTCTGGCTTCATGGATAGATAAAGCTGGGTATCATCTGCCCAACAATGAAATTTAAGCAATACCGTCTAATAATACTGCCTAAGGGAAGCATGTATAAAGTGAATAAAATTGGTCCTAGCACAGAACCTTGTGGAACTCCATAATTAACTTTAGTCTGTGAAGAAGATTCCCCATTTACATGAACAAATTGTAATCTATTAGACAAATATGATTCAAACCACCGCAGCGCAGTGCCTTTAATACCTATGGCATGCTCTAATCTCTGTAATAAAATTTTATGGTCAACAGTATCAAAAGCAGCACTGAGGTCTAACAGAACAAGCACAGAGATGAGTCCACTGTCCGAGGCCAAAAGCCTGTGGTACATAGCCAACTAACAAAGATAGATTGAAATGAACATTCAATACACGAGCAACAGCTCTGGTTGACATTCCTGCTGTCAGCATGCCAATTGCACGCTCCCTCAAATCTTGCGACATCTGTGGCATTGTGCTGTGTGATAAAACTGCACCTTTCAGAGTGGCCTTTTATTGTGGGCAGTCTAAGGCACACCTGTGCACTAATCATGGTGTCTAATCAGCATCTTGATATGGCACACCTGTGAGGTGGGATGGATTATCTCAGCAAAGGAGAAGTGCTCACTATCACAGATTTAGACTGGTTTGTGAAAAATATTTGAGGGAAATGGTGATATTGTATATGTGGAAAAAGTTTGATCTTTGAGTTCATCTCATACAAAATGGGAGCAAAACCAAAAGTGTTGCGTTTATATTTTTGTTGAGTGTATATATATATAGACGGGGACAATCATTTTTTTTCTTTTTTTTGGACAGCGCAAAGCTAACTCAGCCACATGGGGTGTGCAGCCAGTACATTCTGAGTGCCGGTCCCAAGTCCGGATAAATGAGTAGGGTTGCGTCAGGAAGGGCATCCGGCGTAAAACAAGCCAGCCGAACTATGCAGACTCAGAATCGAATTCCCATACCGGATCAGTCGCGGCCCGGGTTAACAACGTCCGCCACCGATGCTATTGCCCAACAGGGTGCCGGTGGAAATTGGGCTACTGCTGGGCGAAGACGACGAAAAAGAGGAGGAAAACGTTGCCAAGAACAGCGGGAGAAGAAGAAAACTAGAAGGGTGGAAATGAGAGTGGGGACTTTGAATGTTGGTAGTATGACTGGTAAAGGGAGAGAGCTGGCTGATATGATGGAGAGGAGAAAGGTAGACATATTGTGTGTGCAAGAGACCAAGTGGAAGGGAAGTAAGAGCAGGAGCATCGGCGGTGGGTACAAGTTGTTGTACCATGGTGAGGACAGGAAGAGAAATGGTGTTGGGGTCATTTTAAAGGAAGAGTATGTTAAAAGTGTGTTGGAGGTTAAGCGAGTGTCTGACAGGGTGATGAGTGTGAAGTTGGAAATTGAAGGGGTGATGATGAATATCCAGTGCATATGCCCCACAGGTAGGTTGTGAGATGAAGGAGAAAGAAGATTTCTGGAGTGTGTTAGATGAGGTGGTGGAGAGTGTGCCCAAGCATGAAAGAGTGGTGATAGGAGCAGACTTCAATGGGCATGTTGGTGAAGGGAACAGAGGTGATGAAGTAATGGGTAGATATGGTATCAAGGATAGGAATCGGGAAGGACAGATGGTAGTTGATTTTGCAAAAAGGATGGAAATGGCTGTGGTGAATACCTACTTTAAGAAAAGGGAGGAGCACAGGGTAACATATAAAAGTGGACAAAGGTGCACACAGGTGGACTACATTCTTTATAGGAGATGCAAGCTAAAAGTAATCACAGACTGTAAGGTGGTAGCAGGAGAGAGTGTCACTAGACAGCATAGGATGGTTGTTTGTAGGATGACTTTAGAGGTAAAGAAGAGTGAGAGCTCAACAAAGGATCAGAGTGGAAGCTGAAGGAGGAAGACTTGTGTGTGAAATTTAGCGAGCAGGTGAGAGAAGCACTAGTTGGAGGGGAAGCAATTTTGGACAACTGGAAAAGTACTGCAGATGGTGAGGGAGACAGCTAGGACAGTACTGGGTGTGACATCTGGACAGTGGAAGGAAGACAAGAAGACTTGGTGGTGGAATGAAGCGGTCCAGGAAAGCATAAGGAGAAAGAGGTTGGTGAAAAAGTTTTAGGATAGTCGGAGAGATGAAGAAAGTAGACAAGAGTACAAGGAGATGCGGCATAAGGCGAAAAGAGAAGTGGCAAAAGCAAAGGAGAAGGCATATTGCGAGCTGTACAAGAAGTTGAATAGTAAGGAAGGAGAAAAGGACTTGTACCGATTGGCCAGACAAAGGGACAGAGCTGGAAAGGATGTGCAGCAGGTTAGGGTGGTAAAAGATGCATGGTAATGTGCTGGACAAGTGAGGAGTGTGTGCTGAGAAGGTGGAGGGAATATTTTGAAGAGTTGATGAATAAAGAAAATGAGCGAGAGAAAAGGCTGGATGATGTGGCGAGAGTAAATCAGGAAGTACAGAGATTAGCAAGGAAGAAGTGAGGGCTGCTATGAAGAGGATGAAGAGTGGAAAGGCAGTTGGTCCAGATGCCATTCCAGTGGAGGCATGGAAATGTCTAGGAGAGATGGCAGTAGAGTTTCTAACCAGATTGTTTAATAAAATCTTGAAGTGAGAGCATGCCTGAGGAGTGGAGACGAAGTGTGCTGGTTCCTATTTTCAAGAACAAGGGTGATGTGCAGGCTGCAGTAACTACAGAGGCATAAAGCTGGTCAGCCACAGCATGAAGTTATGGGAAAGAGTAGTAGAAGCTAGGCTTAGAAAACAGGTGAAGATCTGTGAGCAACAATATGGTTTCATGCTGAGAAAGAGCACTACAGATGCAATGTTTGCTATGAGAATACTGTTGGAAAAAGTACAGAGGAGGACAGAAAGAGTTACATTGTGTGTTTGTGGACTTAGAAAAAGCTTATGATAGGGTGCCAAGAGAAGAGTTGTGGTATTGTATGAGGAAGTCTGGAGTGGCAGAGAAGTATGTTAGGGTAGTGGCAGGGACATGTACAAGAATAGTGTGACAGCGGTGAGATGCGCAAGTCGGAATGACAGACTCATTCAAGGTGGAGGTGGGATTACACCAAGGATCAGCTGTGAGTCCTTCTTGTTTGCAGTGGTGATGGACAGGTTGACGGATGAGATCAGACAGGAGTCCACATGGACTATGATGTTTGCAGATGACATTGTGATCTGTAGTGAGAGTAGAGACGAAGTTGAGTCTAGTCTGGAGAGGTGGAGATATGCTTTGGAGAGAAGGGGACTGAAAGTCAGTAGAAGCAAGACTGAGTACATGTGTGTGAATGAGAGGGAGCCCAGTGGAATAGTGCAGTTACAAGGAGTAGAAGTGGTGAAAGTAGATGAGTTTTAAATATTTGGGGTCAACTGTTCAAAGTAATGGAGAGTGTGGTAGAGAGGTGAAGAAGAGAGTGCAGGGCAGGGTGGAGTGGGTGGAGAAAGGTGGCAGGAGTGATTTGTGACCAAGAATACAGCAAGAGTGAAGAAGAAAGTTTACAAGACAGTAGTGAGACCAGCTCTGTTGTATGGTTTTAGAGACAGTGGCAGTAACAAAAAGACAGGATGCAGAGCTGGAGGGGGCAGAGCTGAAGATGTTGAGATTCTCTTTGGGAGTGACAAGAATGGACAAGATTAAGAATGAACATATCAGAGGGACAGCTCAGGGGGGACGGTTTGGAGACAGAGTCAGAGAGGCGAGATTGAGATGGTTTGGACATGTGCAGAGGAGGGACCCAGGGTATATAGGGTGAAGGATGCTGAGGATGGAGCCACCAGGCAGGAGGAAGAGGGAGGCCAAGAGGAGGTTCATGGATGTGCTGAGAGAGGACATGCAGGTGGTGGTGTGACAGAGGAAGATACAGAGGACAGGGTGAGATGGAAACGATTGATCTGCTGTGGCGACCCCTAACGGGAACAGCCGAAAGACGAAGAAGAAGAAGGACAGCATGAAGTTACGTCACAGCACACAGCTGGGAAAGTTGGATTGGGTTGAACTTTGACTGCGGTGGCCTGACAACAAGCAGCAATGTGCGCTCCCGGCAGAGCGTTGCATCAAAATCCCAAGTTTAATAATGGTTTCAGCGCAAGCTGCAATGCATTTAAGGCCCTGAGCCCATGCAGTGTGAAAGGCCCTTCACTCGTTAAGACCTTTGCGCAGGTTTAAGGTTGGGCTTAACAGTGCAGGTTTTGTCTCAGGATAGCCCTTGTTTACTTGTGTTCAGGAGGCATGCTACTGACCTGGGCTCAGGAAATCTCTGTGCTGATGAAGAAGTCGGACACGTACATCCCTTGTTCTCCCTGCCTTCCTTCAACAAGTTCTGCAAAGGTCTCCTTGCTAATGGTGAGTCCAATTTCACTTTAATATTTTTCCCAATTTTAGTGTCATGGTGTCATATTGAAAATCATTTTCTTTGTGATATCTTTGTTTGTAGTACCAAGGACATCCCCCTGTAGTCTAGGTCAAGGGTTCTCAACCTTTTTGACCTTGGGGCCCATTTTCCCAGTACAAAGTGGCCCATTTTTAATATTAAAACTTTCATTTCAATTGATCCAAGTCTTGGTTTGATTTGAATTCAATAACTACATCAGGTCCACTTACAAGCTTGTACAACCCCAGTTCCAGTGAAGTTGGGACGTTGTGTAAAATGTAAATAAAAACAGAATACAATGATTTCAAATCCTCTTCAACCTATATTCAATTGAATACACCACAAAGACAAGATATTTAATGTTCAAACTGATAAACTTTTGTGTAAATACTCGTATTTGCTCATTTTGAAATGGATGCCTGCAACACGTTTCAAAAAAGCTGGGTCGTGGTATGTTTACCACTGTGTTTACATCACCTTTCCTTCTAATAACACTCAATAAGCATTTCGGAACTGAGGACACTCATGATTGGGTATAAAAGGAGCATCCCCAAAGGTCTCAGCCGTTCACAAGCAAAGATGGGGTGATGATCACCACTTTGTGAACAACTGCATGAAATAATAGTCCAACAGTTTAAGAAAAATGTTTCTCAACATTCAGTTGCAAGGAATTTAGGGATTCCATCATTTACAGTACATAATATAATCAGAAGATTCAGAGAATCTGGAGAACTTTCTACATGTTAGCGGCAAGGCCGAAACCGACATTGAATGCCTGTGACCTTTGATCCCTCAGGCGGCACTGCATTAAAAACCGACATCATTGTGTAAAGGATCTTACCGCGTGGGCTCAGGAACACTTCAGAAAACCATTGTCAGTTAACACAGTTCGTCGCTACATCTACAAGTGCAAGTTAAAACTCTACCATGCAAAGTGAAGTCATACATCAACAACATCCAGAAACACCGCTGCCTTCTCTGGACCCGAGGTCATTTGAAATGGACAGACACAAAGTGGAAAAGTGTGCTGTGGTCTGATGAGTCCACATTTCAAATTGTTTTTGGAAATCATGGACGTCGTGTCCTCTGGACAAAAGAGAAAAAAGACCATCCAGATTGTTACCAGCACAAAGTTCAAGAGCCAGCATCTGTGATGGTCTGGGGGTGTGTTAGTGCCCATGGCATGGACAACTTACACATCTGTGATGGCACCATCAATGCTGAAAGGTACATCCAGGTTTGGAGCAACACATGCTGCCATCCAAGCAACGTCTTTTTCAAGGACGTCCCTGCTTATTTCAGCAAGACAATGCCAAGCCACATTCTGCACGTGTTACAACAGCGTGGCTTCGTAGTAAGAGTGCGGGTACTAGACTGGTCTGCTTGCAGTCCAGACCTGTCACCCATTGAAAATGTGTGGCGCATTATGAAGCGCAAAATACGACAACGGAGACCCCGGACTGTTGAACAACTGAAGTCATACATCAAGCAAGAATGGGAAAGAATTCCACCTACAAAGCTTCAACAATTAGTGTCCTCAGTTCCCAAACGCTTGAGTGTTGTTAGAAGGAAGGTGATGTAACACAGTGGTAAACATACCACTGTCCCAGCTTTTTTGAAACGTGTTGCAGGCATCCATTTCAAAATGAGCAAATATTTGCACAAAAACAATAAAGTTTATCAGTTTGAACATTAAATATCTTGTCTTGTGGTATATTCAATTGAATATAGGTTGAAGAGGATTTGCAAATCATTGTATTCTGTTTTATTTACATTTTACACAACGTCCCAACTTCATTGTAATTGGGGCTGTAAAATAAATATGATACATTATGATCATCTCAGACATTTCTTGTATATTGTGTAATTAAACCTGCATATACAACAACTGAAGAGGTGGGAAATTATAACAGATCAAGTTGCATCAAGAACAGATATAAATGCTCAAGCTTATTAACAAAAGTTAAGAAGTACAAAACATTTTGATTTAGATACTAAGAGAAATTCTGAGGTAATAAAATAAACACATTCAAAATAATAACTGTCAAGTTTAGATAAAGTGCAGTTGGAAATTTGTCTTATAAACTGCTGAAGAATTAGACAATTTGTCTGATGCCATGTCAACAATACGATGACTCAGTGTGGTTTGAGAGCTGGACGGACAGCAGCCGCTCCTGTCATCTCACAGCACGTCCACAGTGGCAGGTCCAACAAGTTCCTCCGCTGTGGTGAACTCCTTACGTTGCGCCACACGTCTGGCTGCGAGGTAGCTTGCTTTAAAGCACATGTACAAGTCTCCAGTCCAGTGACACGGTGGATCTTTTCTGCATCTGTAGCCCAGTTTCTTTTCTCTTCCACATAGAAACAGACACGATTGTTTCTGTGTCACTGTCAAAAAGTGATTACATAAACACAGCACCGTTTCAAGAAATATTTTCAGACCATGTACTGTAGTATATAGGCCAGGTCTGTATGTGGCGCTGTAACAGTCCCTACAAAAAACTGAGAGGACAATGTGGAACATGCGTATAACTGGTGTAAGAGCTAATCAATGTGACAGCAGAAGCTACAACTTGCTAAACGGCACACTGAGTAAAATAACAGCTTTTAGGAGAAAGCAGGTTCACGCTGATCATCTGAAACAGACTCATGAGCATTTAAAGTGAAGCAGTGTGTTTGTGTATTTTTTTAGAAACACACAGCTCTGAGGCTGCTCTCCACCTCTCAGATGAAGAGAGGCGGTGTACTGTAACTGAATCAAGTTTAACTATTCTAAAAAATAAATAAATAAAATGCCTTCGTCAGGCTGATTCTCATCGGATTTGATCAGAGTTTTGATCTATTCGTCAACAGAGTACACCGCGGATTTATCAGTGTGCCGTTTGAGGAAAATCTTCCTCACAGGCTGCGTTCACATGCAAGTGTGTCTGTATGCCGCATGTATGCTCCAGGAAGGCTCCAGAACTCTGAGTGATGCTAAAAGCATTAATAACTGCACAGGAAAACAGAGAGGGAATGACTGAAATTTGAAAATCTGCACGATAGTGCTGAAATCATAGCATGATGGTGCAGAGCCATTTTTCTCTTGCCAACTGAGAGCCCTGTTTGTCTCACTGGCACAGGCACAACCTGACCCAGCACCAAGTGAAACAGTGCAGGAGCACTTCCTGACAAACACTGGAATTCACTGTAAGAAGTCCTCGACTGAACGGTTCCTCCTAAAACTCGGTCCCCCCTGTCTTCACTGGCCATGCGTCATTATCCACGGTTCACTGATTATCACCTTGTTTCTGCTCCAGTCATCATCTGCCTCAGTGGTAGATACCTGATGCTTTAGTACAACAATCATTTCCACATAAGTTCAGCATTATTTCATCATAAAAGACAGAGGAAGCGATCAGAGCGCCACAGCCACGACGAGCTGCTGCGTTCACTGTGCCTCCGTCATTTCAAAGCGTCATTGATTATCGCCTCATTTCTGCTTAAAACTGACTTTAGAATGGTTTAAGAAGTTTTACTTTGTCAGCTGATGGTTAATTATCACATTAATTCCTTTGATCGCTTTGGGTGAAGTGAGTCAGACGAGCTGCTGAGCTCCAAAATGACACAGGCACAGTGGAGGCAGGGCGGACCAGTTTTTAGGGGCGGACCGTTCGGTCTGCGACACCGGCAACTCACCAGAACCTGGGTATTGGAGATGTCTGATCCTGGCTTGAGCATCAGCCTTATAAAATGCTAAAAGTAGCCATCCAACTACTGCAGGTCCCACAGCGCTGATCCGGATGTTTTTACCATTACAAAACAACGCAGCTCCCGTGCCACTGTCCCAGCCGTTTGTCCCTTTGAGAAAGAATACAGCTCCAGTAACCCTGTTCCTGATGTTTGACTCTTTATGATTGAAGAACACGGCTCCTGTACTGCTCTTCTGCTCGTTATTCTCTGAACAATAGATTGTGGCTCCCGTAGCGCTGTTCATCGCAGTCATCTCTGTGACACAATGAAATCCTCTTTGTCTTTCTAGTCGTCATTGATTAAAGGATATGTCACACCAAAATCAAAACAGTTTAGGTTTAGTCTGTTAGTGACCATCTGATGATCCACCTGGATTACTTTGTGCACTTCCGTGACCAGTTTCAAAGTACACAGCATTTGCAACAATCAGCTACAGAGACTTCCAAAGTACTGTTGAGTACTCGAATGTTTCTGACAAGTGACGCCGCTACTACAAGCGTCCCAGCGTGCGCTTCAATGGAATGTAGCTGCTAACGTTAAGAACTGAGGCACAGATTAATTCCAGAGTTGACATAAGTGTGACGTCGTATTTTGCCGACTCGTGATTAAGTGATAATGGTTCATTTTGATATAGTGACGGTAAAATCTGTGGCTCCAAGAAGGTTGATGATCACCTGTGGTCATAAATGCAGCCTGTCAGTAACCATCTCTGCTCCAGGATCAGTTGGGCACCATTAATTATGAGTGTTATCAGTAAAATCTAAAAAAAAAATACACCTGCTGCCGGGGGAAACGAGCGTCGCGCGCCACACACACACACACACACACACACACACACACACACACACACACACACACACACACACACACACACACACACACACACACACACACACACACACACACACACAGTGAGCTTCACAGCACACGTACACAGCTCTAAATTTACACTCTCACAGTAAAAAAAAAAAGAAGAAATCTAGCGAAAAAGACAAAAGGGGAACATGACAGACTCACTGTCGTGTTGTGGATTCATTTCCAAATGTAAACTTCACGCGATCAAAGAAGCACACGCGCGTGTGAGATCACCGCGGCTGCAGCTCTGCCTCTTTCTCAATTGTGGCACAACTCTTAGAAATAATGTGTTCTGACTTTTTCCAATGTAACAAATCCATCTGTGTCCAGACGGTCTGTTAAAAACAGTGTCAGGTGTCCCCACGTCCACATCAGCTTCAGTAAACCAGCGTCCACACAAACAGCGCCTCACCACACTTTAGGCTCCAAAATCCGACACTCTGAAAAAGCTCAGAGTTTCGGGGTGAAGCGTGTCATCTCCTCTGTAAATCCGAGCCATCACATTCAGACGGCAGCTTTGTTTTTGGACACAGCAGCTTTATGTCCTTCTGTCTCTGTCAGTCACTGGGATGTTTCTGTTTTGCTTATAAGTGCGTCACACACTGAAAAATACCAAGAATTGCCGAGTGAAAAGTTTTCCGTAAATGCACCTGTTAATGCTCAGAGTGAGGGGAATAAAATACATCAGATCAATCAATCAATCAATCAACTTTTTTATATAGCGCCAAATCACAACAAACAGTTGCCGCAAGGCGCTTTATATTGTAAGGCAAGGCCATACAATAATTATGTAAAACCCAAACGGTCAAAACGACCCCCTGTGAGCAAGCACTTGGCTACAGTGGGAAGGAAAAACTCCCTTTTAACAGGAAGAAACCTCCAGCAGAACCAGGCTCAGGGAGGGGCAGTCTTCTGCTGGGACTGGTTGGGGCTGAGGGAGAGAACCAGGAAAAAGACATGCTGTGGAGGGGAGCAGAGATTGATCACTAATGATTAAATGCAGAGTGGTGCATACAGAGCAAAAAGAGAAAGAAACAGTGCATCATGGGAACCCCCCAGCAGTCTACATCTATAGCAGCATAACTAAGGGATGGTTCAGGGTCACCTGATCCAGCCCTAACTATAAGCTTTAGCAAAAAGGAAAGTTTTAAGCCTAATCTTAAAAGTAGAGAGGGTGTCTGTCTCCCTGATCTGAATTGGGAGCTGGTTCCACAGGAGAGGAGCCTGAAAGCTGAAGGCTCTGCCTCCCATTCTACTCTTACAAACCCTAGCAACTACAAGTAAGCCTGCAGTCTGAGAGCGAAGCGCTCTATTGGGGTGATATGGTACTACGAGGTCCCTAAGATAAGATGGGACCTGATTATTCAAAACCTTATAAGTAAGAAGAAGAATTTTAAATTCTATTCTAGAATTAACAGGAAGCCAATGAAGAGAGGCCAATATGGGTGAGATATGCTCTCTCCTTCTAGTCCCCGTCAGTACTCTAGCTGCAGCATTTTGAATTAACTGAAGGCTTTTTAGGGAACTTTTAGGACAACCTGATAATAATGAATTACAATAGTCCAGCCTAGAGGAAATAAATGCATGAATTAGTTTTTCAGCATCACTCTGAGACAAGACCTTTCTGATTTTAGAGATATTGCGTAAATGCAAAAAAGCAGTCCTACATATTTGTTTAATATGCGCTTTGAATGACATATCCTGATCAAAAATGACTCCAAGATTTCTCACAGTATTACTAGAGCTCAGGGTAATGCCATCCAGAGTAAGGATCTGGTTAGACACCATGTTTCTAAGATTTGTGGGGCCAAGTACAATAACTTCAGTTTTATCTGAATGTAAAAGCAGGAAATTAGAGGTCATCCATGTCTTTATGTCTGTAAGACAATCCTGCAGTTTAGCTAATTGGTGTGTGTCCTCTGGCTTCATGGATAGATAAAGCTGGGTATCATCTGCGTAACAATGAAAATTTAAGCAATACCGTCTAATAATACTGCCTAAGGGAAGCATGTATAAAGTGAATAAAATTGGTCCTAGCACAGAACCTTGTGGAACTCCATAATTAACTTTAGTCTGTGAAGAAGATTCCCCATTTACATGAACAAATTGTAATCTATTAGACAAATATGATTCAAACCACCCGCAGCGCAGTGCCTTTAATACCTATGGCATGCTCTAATCTCTGTAATAAAATTTTATGGTCAACAGTATCAAAAGCAGCACTGAGGTCTAACAGAACAAGCACAGAGATGAGTCCACTGTCCGAGGCCATAAGAAGATCATTTGTAACCTTCACTAATGCTGTTTCTGTACTATGATGAATTCTAAAACCTGACTGAAACTCTTCAAATAGACCATTCCTCTGCAGATGATCAGTTAGCTGTTTTACAACTACCCTTTCAAGAATTTTTGAGAGAAAAGGAAGGTTGGAGATTGGCCTATAATTAGCTAAGATAGCTGGGTCAAGTGATGGCTTTTTAAGTAATGGTTTAATTACTGCCACCTTAAAAGCCTGTGGTACATAGCCAACTAACAAAGATAGATTGATCATATTTAAGATCGAAGCATTAAATAATGGTAGGGCTTCCTTGAGCAGCCTGGTAGGAATGGGGTCTAATAAACATGTTGATGGTTTGGATGAAGTAACTAATGAAAATAACTCAGGCAGAACAATCGGAGAGAAAGAGTCTAACCAAATACCGGCATCACTGAAAGCAGCCAAAGATAACGATATGTCTTTGGGATGGTTATGAGTAATTTTTTCTCTAATAGTTAAAATTTTGTTAGCAAAGAAAGTCATGAAGTCATTACTAGTTAAAGTTAATGGAATACTCAGCTCAATAGAGCTCTGACTCTTTGTCAGCCTGGCTACAGTGCTGAAAAGAAACCTGGGGTTGTTCTTATTTTCTTCAATTAGTGATGAGTAGAAAGATGTCCTAGCTTTACGGAGGGCTTTTTTATAGAGCAACAGACTCTTTTTCCAGGCTAAGTGAAGATCTTCTAAATTAGTGAGACGCCATTTCCTCTCCAACTTACCGGTTATCTGCTTTAAGCTACGAGTTTGTGAGTTATACCACAGAGTCAGACACTTCTGATTTAAAGCTCTCTTTTTCAGAGGAGCTACAGCATCCAAAGTTGTCTTCAATGAGGATGTAAAACTATTGACGAGATACTCTATCTCCCTTACAGAGTTTAGGTAGCTACTCTGCACTGTGTTGGTATATGGCATTAGAGAACATAAAGAAGGAATCATATCCTTAAACCTAGTTACAGCGCTTTCTGAAAGACTTCTAGTGTAATGAAACTTATTCCCCACTGCTGGGTAGTCCATCAGAGTAAATGTAAATGTTATTAAGAAATGATCAGACAGAAGGGAGTTTTCAGGGAATACTGTTAAGTCTTCTATTTCCATACCATAAGTCAGAACAAGATCTAAGATATGATTAAAGTGGTGGGTGGACTCATTTACTTTTTGAGCAAAGCCAATAGAGTCTAATAATAGATTAAATGCAGTGTTGAGGCTGTCATTCTCAGCATCTGTGTGGATGTTAAAATCGCCCACTATAATTATCTTATCTGAGCTAAGCACTAAGTCAGACAAAAGGTCTGAAAATTCACAGAGAAACTCACAGTAACGACCAGGTGGACGATAGATAATAACAAATAAAACTGGTTTTTGGGACTTCCAATTTGGATGGACAAGACTAAGAGACAAGCTTTCAAATGAATTAAAGCTCTGTCTGGGTTTTTGATTAATTAATAAGCTGGAATGGAAGATTGCTGCTAATCCTCCGCCCCGGCCCGTGCTACGAGCATTCTGACAGTTAGTGTGACTCGGGGGTGTTGACTCATTTAAACTAACATATTCATCCTGCTGTAACCAGGTTTCTGTTAGGCAGAATAAATCAATATGTTGATCAATTATTATATCATTTACCAACAGGGACTTAGAAGAGAGAGACCTAATGTTTAATAGACCACATTTAACTGTTTTAGTCTGTGGTGCAGTTGAAGGTGCTATATTATTTTTTCTTTTTGAATTTTTATGCTTAAATAGATTTTTGCTGGTTATTGGTGGTCTGGGAGCAGGCACCAGTCTCTACGGGGATGGGGTAATGAGGGGATGGCAGGGGGGAGAGAAGCTGCAGAGAGGTGTGTAAGACTACAACTCTGCTTCCTGGTCCCAACCCTGGATAGTCACGGTTGGAGGATTTAAGAAAATTGGCCAGATTTCTAGAAATGACAGCTGCTCCATCCAAAGTGGGATGGATGC